>NC_053496.1:147387725-147683301 GCF_905171775.1 Rana temporaria
TGATGCAGAAGAGGAAGCAGGAGGAGCCAGAGACCTTTCTTGGTTTTTGCGGTTGTCTACTCCACTGCAGCTCGTGCTTTGCACTTAGATGCCTGGTCATGCAGGTTGTGCTCAGGTTGAGAATGTTTATGCCTCGCTTCAGGCTTTGATTGCACAACGTGCAAACCACGCGTGTCTTGTCATCAGCACATTGTGTGAAGAACTGCCACGCTAGGGAACTCCTTGGACCTGGCTTTGGTGTGCTCGGTCCCTTGCTGCGTTGGGCAGTAGCAGGCATACTGTCTAGGGGACGGACGCTCTGCTTTGGCACCCTGCTTCCTCTTCTGCTGTGCTGGTGGCTCTGTGCGACCACCGCCTCTTCCTCTGAACTACATGGGTCACCTGCATGACGTTGATTCCATGTCGGTTCGAGGACCTCATCGTCCTCCACATCATCTTCCACCCAGTCTTCACCACTGCTCTCCTTGTCGGTCTGCACAATTGCAAAAGCACCAGCAGTTGGCAACTGTGTTTCATCATCATCATGCAAGACGTGCTGTGATGGTCCCCCCATGAACTCATCCTGAAATATAAGTGGTTGGGCATCAGTGCACTCAATCTCTTCCCCTTCTGGGGCTGGGCTAGGTGGATGGCCCTGGGAACACATGCTAACAGACTCATCAAAAAGAAGAGACTGCTGCATGCTTTGGGGCTCAGACTGCTTGGCTGATTTGCAAGGGGGTGAGGTGAAAGACTGATGGTGGACATCGGCTGCAGGCGCCAACTCTGAGCTTTCAGCACAGGACTGGTTGGAAAACAATGTGAAGGAACTGGAGGCACTGTCAGCAACCCAATCTACTACCGCCTGTTCTGCTCCTGGCCTCAACATTCGTAGAGCTGGATTAGGCCCGACCAAATACCGCTGCAGGCTCTGTCGGCTACTCGCACCTGAGAAAGGTGTTTCACTTGTGCTTGTAGCTGGCACAGATCGACCACGTCCTCTCCCTGTAACAGGAGCTCCACCAGCAGCACCACGACCGCGGCCACGTCCCTTAGTTGACGTTTTCCTCATATTTCTCAAATTTAGAGTCTTGCCCTAATTTTGAGAAATTTGAAATACAAAAAAGTGTAAGCTGGTGAAATAGGCAGAGATTCACCTATATATTTCTCCACCTATAGCAAGAAGCAGGAAGCCAGCACTAAACAATGTACTGCACAGACAGTATATCACAGGGGAAAGGTGGAGTGCTGGTGAAATGGGCAGAGATTCACCTATATATTTCTCAAATGTAGGGTCTTGCCCTAATTTTGAAAAATGTTAAATATAAAAAAGTGTAAGCTGGTGAAATAGGCAGAGATTCACCTATATATTTCTCCACCTATAGCAAGAAGCAGGAACCAGCCTAAACAATGTACTGCACAGACAGTATATCACAGGGGACAGGTGCAGTGCCTGTTGAAATATACATAGTCACCTATAGAGTGCTGACTGCCACCATAGAAAAAATATTTCAGCAAACTCTCCCTGACTATGTACTTGACAGAAACACAGTATATCACAGGTGCACAGGTGGTGTGGCAGGTGTACTGCTGTTGAAATATTCAGAGTCACCTATAGATTGCAAACAGCCCCTATAGTTGAACAAAATTCCTAAACTATATGAAGCACAGCAGATGTCACAGGAATAGAGTGCTTGTTGATATTTCTGGAGCAAGATAGACCTAAAACTGTCCCTATGATTCAGCAACCTTTCCCTCACATAAGTGAAGCAGTGACAACGAACCAGATGCCATAAGATGATGCAGATATCAAAGAAATAAAGTGTGCTTCTTGATATTTCTGGAGCAGTATAACAGCATAGACCTAACACTTTCCCTGAGCAGATTCAGCAACCTTTCCCTCACATAAGTGAAATCCAGTGAAAACGAGCCAGATACACCTAAGACTTTCCCTATGCAGCAGATTCCAGCAGCCTTTCCCTATCTAGAGTGAAGCAGAGTGACGATCTGTGCTGTGTGCCTCTATCTAATATAGAGGCACGTCACATGATGGGTCACATGCTGCACTGGCCAATCACAGCCATGCCATAAGTAGGCATGGCTGTGATCAGTTCCCAGTCACAGTAGTAACACGAATGGCGATTGGCTGCCGTGCAGCGCGCCAAAACATACCCGAACTCCGAACCCGAACCCAGACTTTTTCCAACTATTCGGGTTCGGGAAAAACCCAAAGTCCGTACCGAACCCGAACTTTACAGTTCGGGTTCGCTCAACCCTAATTATTATATATATTTTTTTTAAATCTGTCTTCACTTCGGTGTTCCCTTTTTAGCATTTGCAAAAACGGTCTGTCCATTGTCTTGTTTAGAATTTTTGGGTATCACTATTGATACTAATTTGATGGAATTCAGGCTCCCTGATTCAAAGATTAAAAAACTCAAGGATCTACTGTTGTCATTAATTCGGAAAAAGAAGGTTCTATTAAAGGAGGTACAGTCTCTCTTAGGTCTTTTGGCATTTGCTGCCAGGATTATGCCGGTTGGAAAGTTTTTTTCCAGAAGGCTATACCTTGCAATTTCTGGCCTAAAATCCCCCTTTTCTCGTGTTCGTGTGTCACATGAAATGAGGGAGGACCTATTAGTTTGGCTGCAGTTCCTTTCTCATTTTAATGGTAGAGCTATGTGGCAGGAGGATTTTATTCTGGACAAAGATTTTTTTCTATTTACGGAAGCCGCAGGTTCTTTGGGTTTTCGAAAGGGGTGAGTATTGCCTCAATTAGACTAATGATACAACTATTTTAATTGTGCCAACATCCCAGTTAGTATATAACTTGTATGACCTAATAGTCTAAAGAGCCAAGGCTGCTTGAGGCCCAGGCAATTCCATAAACATAAGTCAAAAAAAGGGGGGGGGGAAGGAGGGGGGAGGTACTTTCACGGCACTGATAAGAAACCAGGTAAGTGTAAAAAACAAAATGTATTTACATAAAACGGTTTACACGTTACAAACATTTGGGAACAGACCCCACAAATCAACATTGGGTATACAACCAATTATGACAGATAGGTGGAGCCACAAGGCCTCGACCGGTTTCGCGGCAATGCCGCTTCTTCAGGAGGATTCTAAAAGATAGTAGTGACAAGGAATAAAAATACAAGCACAAAGAATATATGTATACATATAAAACAATATAAATAAAAATTAGTATTAAACAGCAATGCACTTTTCTGAGGGAGTAGAACTCACCCAAGCTGGTCAGTAGATTCAAGCACCGGGTCTCGCAAGTTACCCCTGGCGCATGAAGGGGGAATAGCTTAGAACGGACTCTGATAAAATGAACAAGGTCATAAATATTAATACTGGTAAGAGTAAATGAACGGTCTGTGATAAAGGGCACCAGGTAGTGAAGTGGGGAAGGGAAAGGAAAGGAGGAGAGGGGGAAAGGGGGGGGCAGTGAGAAAAAGGGTGAAGAAAGGATATGGGAAAGGACGGGAGGGGGGACAAGAGGGGAGGGGATATTAACTGAGGGGGAAAGGAAGGAGGAAGGGAAAGGAGAGGGGGGGGAATAGAACAAGTAATGGGATAAAGGCCAGTTGTGGCAAGGAGATGACAAGGGACAAGGCAAGGGATAGAGGGAGGGGGGGGGGGGGGGAAGCGGAGGAGGTGTGTTAGAAGGGAAAGGATGAAAGGAAGGACTAGGAGAGGGGGGAAAGGGGGGGGGAGAAGGAATGAAGGGTAAAGGGAAAGGAAGGGGTGGAAAAAGGGAAGGGGTGAAAAAAAGGGGGAAAAAAAGGGGGGCAGGGGGAAGGTAAAAAGATGACACAGGAATAGTACAATAGGGAGCAGAGCTGGGGGAAGAAACAGGGGGGACATGGTGAGTAAGACATTTCTTGTAATTCATGTTCATTGCTATGAGAGTCAGTGTCAATAAAATTTGACTCTCATAGCAATGAACATGAATTACAAGAAATGTTTTTCTGTACATATACAGTATACCTATTGTTGTATATCGGTATCTAAAGTGTTAAATTGTACTATATGCAGCGGTGCACTTCTGAGAGGTCTTTATTTCCTCTCATGGTCGGATCTTGGCTCTGGTGCTGGCTTCTTCCCCTGATTTGTGCATGAAGTGTCCGTCCCGAGCAGGGAGCACCAATCACAGCACCCTGTCTGCAGCCTCTGACCTGGCGTCATGCCATTGGGCCAGAGCTGCACTCCCACTCACTCCAATCAGAGCGTGGGGGGCAGGATGGAGGGCCAAGCCAGCGTCGTGATCACATGACGTCTGGCCTGGTTCTGGGATCTCTCATTTAAGCAGCTCATTCAGCTGCCTTCAGTGAGACAGCGTGGATGCTCTCCCTGGGGACATGCGGTGCAGCATTAGTTTAAAGGTAAGCAAACCAGCCAGTACTCTATAGACTGACTGTGTTTCTCTCAAAGCTTTTACATAAGAAATTAACTTTTATATCCTTGCTGTTAAAAACGATCCTTAGTCCTGACTTTGAATCCTCCCTTTCTAGCCAGACCAAATCACCCTTTGCTGATTAAGCATTACCTGATTATCCTCTGCCTTGTTAATTACTCTGCTCTAGACATGTGCACAGAATTTGTTTTCGTTTTTTTTGTTCCGTTTCGTATCGTTCCGTAGGTTCGTTCCCGTTCGTTTTTTTGTAAGACGCCCGTTTTCCTGTTCGTTCCCGTTCGTTTTTCGTACGACGCAATTTTTTCGTATTCCGATCGTTTCGTATTTTGGTTACCGTTTTATTTTCGTACATGCGGGATGGTTTGTTATTCTGTTTAATTCATGTTCGTTACTTGTTAGACAATAATTTTCGTGAATTTTCATCATTTGTACTTTCGTAATATATCGCTGGATTCGCGGCACTTTCAACACGCGGCTCATCCATATTAACTATTGTTAAGCCCCATACACTTGGTCAGACTTTTTTAACAACAAACATAAAAACGATCGTTTTACCGAACGTTCGTTCATTTTTAAACTCCATCAGAAAACCATTTTTGGGTTCCAGGTTCAAAAGTCTGGCCAACTGATCTCTCCCTTCAGACGAAAATCCACAAAAAAGTTTATTTGGCTTTACTGTACTACTGTACTCAGCACAAAAGAGAAGCTGCTTCACTAACTAACTACACTCACTGTCCATTCAAAAAAACGAAAATGACATCTTATAACAAAAGATTTGCATTCTGTATTTTGAAACCAAATTACGAACAGAAAAAAGGAATTCAGAATACAGAATACAAATCTTTTGTTATAAGATGTCATATGAACATACAAACAGAAAAAGGATTCAAACAAAATACAGAATGAAAATCTTTTCTTAGATGTCATATGAACATACGACTGAAAATCAAAATACGAACAGAACAAGGATTCAAACAAAATACAGAATGCAAGTCTTTTGTTATAGATGTCATATTCGTTCTTTTGCCGTTTTTGTTTTGTCTTCTTTATTTGTTCTTCTATCCTTCTTCCCCATCTTGTATCCCCTCTTCCTGTTCCCCCTGTCTTGCTGCCCCCGCCCCTCCCTCCCCCCGTTCTTATTTCGCTTAAATAAAACCCCCCCACCCCCTTCCGCACTTCACCTCTTTTCCTCCCAATCCATCCCCACCACCCCCGCCACACCCATCCCTCATTATTTCCCCCTCCTCCCCTTTTTCCCCCTTTCCCCCCCTTTTTTTCTCCCCCCTCTTTTTCTTTTCCTCCCCTTGCTTCATTCCTCACAATCCTTGACCTATCACTTCCTCACCATTTCCCCCCCCCTGTTTCCTCCCCCAGCTCTGCTCCCTATTGTACTATTCCTGTGTCATCTTTTTACCTTCCCCCTGCCCCCCCCTTTCCCCCCCCTTTTTTTTCACCCCTTCCCTTTTTCCACCCCTTCCTTTCCCTTTTCCCTTCTTTCCTTTCCTCCCCCCCTCTCCTAGTCCTTCCTTTCATCCTTTCCCTTCTAACACACCTCATCCGCTTTCCTCCCCCTCCCTCTATCCCTTGCCTTGTCCCTTGTCATCTCCTTGCCACAACTGGCCTTTATCCCATTACTTGTTCTATTCCCCTCCCCCTCTCCTTTCCCTTCCTCCTTCCTTTCCCTCTCAGTTAATATCCCCTCCCCTCTTGTCCCCCCTCCCGTCCTTTCCCATATCCTTTCTTCACCCTTTTTCTCACTGCCCCCCCTTTCCCCTTCTCCTCCTTTCCCTTCCCCACTTCACTACCTGGTGCCCTTTATCACGGACCGTTCATTTACCCTTACCAGTATTAATATTTATGACCTTGTTCATTTTATCAGAGTCCGTTCTAAGCTATTCCCCCTTCATGCGCCAGGGGTAACTTGCCAGACCCGGTGCTTGAATCTACTGACCAGCTTGGGTGAGTTCTACTCCCTCAGAAAAGTGCATTGCTGTTTAATACTAATTTTTATTTATATTGTTTTATATGTATACATATATTCTTTGTGCTTGTTTTTTATTCCTTGTCACTACTATCTTTTAGAATCCTCCTGAAGAAGCGGCATTGCCGCAAAACTGGTCGAGGCCTTGTGGCTCCACCTATCTGTCATAATTGGTTGTATACCCAATGTTGATTTGTGGGGTCTGTTCCCAAATGTTTTTAACGTGTAAACCGTTTTATGTAAATACATTTTGTTTTTTACACTTACCTGGTTTCTTATCAGTGCCGTGAAAGTCCCTCCCCCCTCCTTCCCCCCCCTTTTTTTGACTTATGTTTATGGAATTGCCTGGGCCTCAAGCAGCCTTGGCTCTTTAGACTATTAGGTCATACAAGTTATATGTTCTTTGGGTTTTGCCGCAATTTGGCAGACTCATTGGTGTGCAGAATGTTGGAACCCAAGTTGGAAGGTAAAGGGATATTTAAAGAATATAGTTCTATTGGAATTATTTCCTATTATTATTGTAGCCCTCGAAATTTGGGGATCTTTCTTTAAAAACAAAAGGTTCTTAGTGAGAACGGATAATAAGGGTGTTATGTATGCCATCAATTGTTTAACATCAAAGTCTCCATCTGTCATTGTCGTTTTAAGACATATGATTTTTAAATGTTTAAGCCTGAATATTTGGCTAAAAGATATTCATGTAGCAGGAAAGGATAATGATTTGGCAGACTCATTATCTCTTCTGCAGATGCATCGTTTTTTTCCAGTTATTCCCGGAGGCAGACCGCGTGGGACTGCCATGTCCGCCCAATTTATGGGACCTGGTTTAGGGCCCATATCTGAGTATATCATTAATTCTGTAGCACCCCCAACCTGGGCGGGATATCAATCAGCCTGGTTATTATATTTAAGTTTCTTGAATTTAATCCGAGAACCGGCATCTTCTTTTTCCGAATGCTTAGCTATACATTTTCTGAGTTTTCTATTTTCTAAACAGTATTCTTGGTCTTATGTGCAGAAGACTCTGCTCGGAATCTCGAATTTCTAAAAATTTATAATTTACCTTCCTTTATGCAATACTTTTCAGTTAAGCAGGCTTTAAAGGGATATACAAAAGATAATTTTACAGCTGATTCCTGTAAACCCATTACTCCAAAGATTTTGGGTGATCTTTGCTTAGTTACAAATAAAGTTTGTTTTTAAAATTTTTAATCCATTCTTTTTCAAGCAGTTTTTTCTGTCATGTTTTTTGCTGCGCTTAGAGTTTCAGAATTGATTTCCATTAAAGCTTCTGACGTTCTCACAAAAAAAGTCTCTTAAAATACTAATTGGCAAGTCAAAAACTGATCAATTTGGTAGAGGTAATTGGTTACATTTGGACATTTGTGATATTTCTACTATTTGCCCAGCACATTTGGTAAACCAGGGAAAATTTATATCAAATACTTACCGTAATTTTCCTTTCCTGATGGACTCCATGGCAGCCTACGTGTGGGTTAATCCCGCCTCTCATACCTCATAGGACCCTTCTCCCATAAATCTTTGCTTCTAGCCATAGACCGTGTTCCATAATATAGCCTACTCCAGCAAGGGAGGGAACTCCTGCTGCCATGGAGTCCATCAGCAAAGGAAAATTACGGTAAGTATTTGATATAAATTTTCCCTTTTCCTGACAGACTCCATGGCAGCCTACGTGTGGGAAATGACTAGCCATACACACCCGGGTGGGCAATTGCTGGTTAAAGAAAAAAGATTTAATTGACATTGTCAAACAGATAAACGTGTAGACCAAATTAACCGACGACAAGGAGGCCGGTTCTACGCAATAATGCGTCATGAATGTATTTAAGGACGACCATGCAGCCGCTTTACAAATCACTTCCGGGGAGATGTGACGGGCAGCCGCCCACGATGTGGAGATGCTCCGAGTGGAGTGTGCAGTCACCGCTTCTGGAGGAGCCAACCCCTTTGCCCTGTAAGCCATTTGGATGGCTTGGACGATCCACCTTGCAATAGTCCTGGAGGAAGCACGCATTCCTTTATTTTTCCCCTGGAAGGTGACAAGTAGATGATCTGATTGCCGGAAAGGTGCCGTAGCTTCAAGGTATTGTTTCAGAACTTCTCCAACATCCAAAGGATGAACACTAGAGTCCTCAGTTGAACGAAAGGTGGGAAGGACGATTTCCTGATTCTCGTGAAAGACAGATGTTACTTTTGGGTTAGAACCCAACATAGGAATTAACATGACACGATCCGGGAAGAAGGTGAGAAATGGTTCTTTGGAACCTAGAGAACCAATTTCAGATACTCTCTTAGCTGACATAATGGCAACAAGGAAGGCCACCTTGAGGGAGAGATCCTTGATTGATAAAGGATTCACATGACTTTCTGAGAAAAAATCCAGAACCATAGGAAGATCCCACTTGGAGAACCTTGGTTTTCTTTGAGGTCTAAGTCTCACAGCACCCTTAAAGAATTGCCTGACAAGGGTGTGTCTTGCCCAGGATATGCCTGTGAAGGCGGAAATGGCTGAAATCTGTACTCTCAAAGAACTGACAGATAAGGGTAGGTCAAGACCTGTCTGGAGGAATCCTAGAACATCCTGAATTTGGGGATCATTGAGAGAACCATTCACGGAAGAAATGAAATCTGAAAATTTAGACCAAATTTTCTGATAAACTTTATTGGTGCTTGATCTTCTGGCATTTAACAAGGTTGGAACGGCTTTACTTGGGCACCCTAGTGCTTCCAGCCTTGCCCTCTCAAAAACCAAGCCATCAGATGGAGGTGTGTTGGGCAAGGGTGAGGAGTTATTCCTTGTAGTAGAAGATCTGGTCTGGTTGGAAGCTGAATTGGATCCCGGAAACTCAGTTGCACCAGTAATGGGAACCATGGTCTGTTGGGCCAGTATGGAATTATTGCTACTATCTCGACTCTCTCCCATCTGAGTCTCGACAGGAAATGAAGAATGACAGGCGTTGGGGGAAAGGCATATGCTTTCTGGAACCTCCACTGGTCCGTCAGGGCGTCCACTCCGAAGGCTTGAGGGCAACGACATCTCGTGTAGTACTTCTTTAGTTTGAAGTTGCACGGGGATGCGAATAGATCTACTTCTGGCGAAATCCCTAGAGATAGAACCCAGTTGAAGACTTCGCTGTGGAGAGACCACTCGTTGTCAAGCAACTTCCTTGAAAGGAAATCCGCCTGAGAGTTCTAAACCCCGGGAAGATATACAGCTGTCAAGTTCATTAGATGTGTTTGAGCCCATGACATAATCGGGTCTACTTCTTTTAGTAGGGAGAGACTGCGGGTGCCCCCCTGTCTCTTGATATAAGACACTGCTGAAGTGTTGTCCAGTCTCAGGAGGACTGATGACCCTTAAGTTAAGTGGAAGAAGTGGAATTAAGTGGAAGAAGGCTTGTAGAGCATGGAAGGCTGCTCGAAGTTCCAGGACATTGGACACTACCCTCTGGGACGGAAAGACCCACTTCCCTTGAGCTACCTCCATCAAGCAGAGTGCCTCCCAGCCTCTGTTGCTGGCATCCGTTGTAATCGTGATCCATGAAACTGGGGCTATCGAATGACAGTTGAGAAGATTCTTCCGTAGCAGCCACCAAGGAAGACTTTCCTGCATGAATGGAGTTATCCGAACGAAGTGATCTCGGGCCTTCGGATCCCATTGCTGGAGAAAACCCTTCTGAAAAGGACGCATTCTCCATTGAGCCCATTTTGTCATGGGGCCTGTAGATACCATGGTGCCTATTATTTTGAGGCACTGCGAAGCTCTGAGGAGAGGAGAAGACAATGCCAGGTGAATTCTGTCTCGGATTATTGGAATTTTCTCCAGTGGCAAGGAGATTGTGCTCTCTATCGTATTGAATTGAGCTCCAAGAAAGATTAGAGTTTGAGTAGGCTCTAGATGACTCTTCTCTAGGTTCAAAAGCCAACCGAACTCCGTCAGAGTAGAAATGACTTGAGACCGATGTAGCAGTAGCTGTTCCTTGGACTGGGAAAGTAACAGCAGATCGTCTAGATAGTGGTGTAGACGGATTCCCTTGGTTCTGATCAGGGCGACAATGGCCAGTAAGAGCTTTGAAAATACTCGAGGCGATGTTGTAAGCCCGAAGGGGAGACATGTAAACTGGAGATGAATATTGTTTACCGCAAACCGGAAATATTTCTGGAACTCTGCTGCAATTGGAACATGAAAGTACGCATCTTTCAGGTCTATAGAGACTAGCCAATTGCCGGGTTGAACCGTCTGACGTATTGTAAGCAATGACTCCATCTTGAACCTTTCCTTTTTTATGAAGGTGTTTAGGTGCGTGAGATCTATTACTGGTCTCCAAGAACCGGACTTCTTTTGGACCATGAACAAGGGTGAGTACATCCCCTGGAATTTCTCTGACATTGGAACTTGTATGGCAGCACCCTGGGCTATTAGGGAATTTGTGTATGAAAGAAGAATTTGTTTCTTCTCTTCCAAGCAGGGTAGGACTGTGGGTATGAACTGAAGCATGGGAGGTTTGATGAACGTCCATGAATGACCTAAAGAGACTGTTTTGACCGTCCAGTAATCCTTTACCGAGGCTGCCCAGACATGTCGGAACTGGAGTAACCTGGCCCCGACTTGAACCGTCTGAGCCGAACCTGTATCAAAAGGATTTAGGGGCTTCACGACCCCCAGAAGAAGCTGCTTTTGAGGGTTTTTGCCCTGACGGCTGGTTTCTTCTCCAATTTCGTCTGAAGTCACGACCAGGTCTATAACTGCGAGCCTCTCTTGCACGATCCTGATTGTGTCTGGGTTGAAATTTTCTCTGACTCAGAAGGCGACGATCTTGGGGAAGGAACCCTGACTTACCGCCTGTGGCACGGGTAATAGCACTGTCAAGCTTATTCCCAAACAGAGAAGAACCCTGAAAGGGGATACGACACCAAGCCTGTTTAGAGGCTGGATCAGCTAGCCAAGGACGGAGCCACAAGGCCCGCTTGGCTGTAACAGAGGAGAGCATGACACGAGCCACTAAGCGAATAGTGTCAAGAGAAGCTTCTCCCAAAAAGACTGATGCCATTTTCAGCTCATGAAGCGGCATGCTTCCGGCTAAATCCTCAGAGATGCTTGACATGGAAGAATCTATCTCTTCTGACCAAATCTCCATTGCTTTAGATCATGGGTCTTCAAACTATGGCCCTCCAGTTGTTCAGGAACTACAATTCCCATCATGCCTAGTCATGTCTGTGAATGTCAGAGTTTTACAATGCCTCGTGGGATGTGTAGTTCCGCAACAGCTGGAGGGCCGTAGTTTGAGTATCCCTGCTTTAGATAAAGCTGCGAGAGCCAGGGCCGGCTTGCAAGTCATGCCCGCTGTGATATAGATACGTTTAAGGTCCGTATCTATCTTACTCTCTAACCCATCTTTAAATTAGACGGAATCCTCCAAAGGGAGTGTGACGTGTTTTACCAACCTCATTAGGGCTGCGTCAACCAGAGGGGCAGACTCCAGATGCTTAACATCCTCATTCTTAAATGGATACATCTTCGCCACTTTGGAGAGCAAAGAATTCTTTCTTTCTACTCCAGTCCATTCATCTGAAATGATTCCCCCGAGTTCTTCCAGAAAAGGAAAGTTTGGGCGCTCCTTCTGAAGTTGTTTAAATAATTTTCTCTGTTTAGAGGGTGCCTCAACAGGCTCTTCCCACTTTAAGGCGTCTTTCACTGCCTTCACTAGATTTGGAACTAGAGAAAAATCAAAACCAGAGATATTGTTAGAATCTTCAATCTCACACAGAGAGGTTTCACTTGCGGAGCGATAGAGTCTAGAGGGACCTGGAACTTCAGTATCCAACTGCATGGGAACTGGTACTGGGTCAGATGGGGAAACAACTGAAGCCACGGGTTCAGGTTTGTTTAGGGATTCCTGTACCACCTTTCTGACCATAGCTTCCACTTGAAGACCTTCATCCCCTCTCTCTCTCATGGCCCGGGCAAAGCATGGTTCACACAGAGATTTTCCATCTGGCACCTGGGACTTGCACCCCCAGCACTAGACTCTGCTTCTAGAGTGGCTGGAATGACCATGAGAGTGGTGTCCGGACCTGGACTCCCTACTACGATGTCTAGAGGAGGATCTCGGACGTCTAGAACTTGAAGAGGAATGATGTTTAGTTTTATCATCCTCACGTGCTGACTGTCTATTTTCAGACCTAGAAGGACTGGGAAAGAAAAAACAGAATACAAAAAAATAAGGCACCCAAACCAAGCAGAAGGAAAAAATTCCTACCTGCAGAGCAAGGGTTGGCCACTGGGGGGCGATAACAAATCCGTAGCTAAGGCTTGGTAGGCTGAAAACAAAGCAAGGACATCAATACCCATAACAAACAGTCAGCCAGTCATCAGAGAGGAGTAGCAAATGCTTCCTACCTTGGTAGCCAGAAAAACAGACACCGGGAAGCTTGCTGTCAATCCGCAGGGCAACCCAAGGAAAAGCTGAATCTGACAGCTTTTTAAAACTTGGCGCCGCTGATGACGTCACCGCGCCCCCTGGCGCACGTACGGCGGAGCCGACGCCGCCCAGCAGAGCCCCGCGCGCATGCACGAGCGCCGCTGTGTCTGGAATTGCGCATGCGCGAACCAAGCCTCGCTTTCGGACGAGGCTTGCAGCTGCGCAGACACCCGGTAGACGCGGCGGACTGGAACGCAAATGCGCTCCAGCCGCCATAGACAAACACACAAAAACTGCTGCCATGAGACACAATAAGGTAATACATTTTTTTCATACGATACCGCAGCATGATCCTGATCAGCCTGGAACCATGGGGACAACCATCAGTGCATGACCTGGGTGACCTGGGGGAATCCCAGTTAGAAGGGCCTCCTGCTAATAGTCAGGACGTTTGGCCAAATTGCCGCTTGCCTGCCAATGGCCAGGCTAGAAAGCTCTTCATGGCACCGCAAAATATCACCCGAATCCACCCTGCTAATATCTGGGATTGCTGGAAACCATAAAGGGCTGAACCATCAAACTTGTGCGTCAGGCTGAACCGTATTCAGAATCTTTTAAGGTAATAACAAAAAGACATACTTTGGTCCTAGGAGGAGGACAAAAAAAGGAACACGGTCTCTGGCTAGAAGCAAAGATTTATGGGAGAAGGGTCCTATGAGGTATGAGAGGCGGGATTAACCCACACGTAGGCTGCCATGGAGTCTGTCAGGAATAATACTCTTTAGTTAGACCTGCAGGAAGTTCAAAATTTTTCTTACATGAGTCAGGTTTACCCCTTACAAAATACCAATTTACAAATGTTTTTAAAAAATGTTTAAAGGCTTTGAAATTGGATCACACGCAGCTCACGTCACATTCATTTAAAATTGGTGCAGCTACGGAAGCTGCAAGGTTAGGTTTAGATGTTTAATATCATTAAGAAAATGGGTAGATGGAAATCAGATGGTTACTTACTATACATTAGCCCTAATCAATTTCTTTGATTAATTTCAAGGAATTTTAGTTATTTGGATCATCGGTCATTCATTCGTGTATTGGGCGCATCTCAGAGCAGAAGTTATACGATTAATTTAGGTTTAGATTCTAATAAATTTACGTTTTTTTGGAGTGGTAGGAGGGGCATGTTATGGTCCGATTTTAAATTTAGAGATAACACGGCTCCTTCTTCATTTTCCCCCCACCTGATGTTTTAATTATACATCTTGGGGGAAATGACATAGGTAAATGGAAAACATTAGATATTATTTTCAACATTGGGGATGATTTGCAGAGAACTCAGCTGACTTTTCCAAATTCCGTTGTCATTTTTTCAGAGATGGTGCAAAGGCTGGGTTGGCTTTCCCCTTCCTCTATGCGCCCCTTTGAAAAAATTAGAAAACTGGTAAATAGGGCGGTATCAAAACTTCTTGCAGGTCTGGGTATGTTTTCTTTCAGACATACAGAATTGGAAGGGGGTATTAAGGGGCTTTATAGAACGGACGGAGTTAATTTATCTGATATTAGTTGGACATTTTTAAAGCAGACTTGGGCTCCTGTGTTGAATTGGCCATGGTGTGGGGTGCTGTGGCAGGTGGTTTTAAAACCACCTGCCTTGTGGGAAGTTTGTGTTTGCAGCCTGAGCCGTAGTGGCTAGGCTAGCTAAAAGCTTATTTATATCTGATTTTGATTTAATGATTTTATTTACAATTGTTCGAAACCAATAATAAACAACCGTGGCCTTTAATATCCAACAATTGTCTGCTGTCTATTTATTTAAGGTTTAGGTATTATTTCCCATCTGCTGTCCCATGATAGGAAAAGGGGGAAGGCAGTTTCTAGCCCCCCTTTTCCTCATGGGAGAGCGGTGGGAATGGTGGTTTTAAGTCCCCCCCCCCCCCCTGGGAGCCTTATGCTCTCAGGGGGAACATATTAGGACTCACGTGGCCTGGGAGAAGGATACAGGTGACCTCTCCTGGATATTGTGGAAAAGCCAGTTTAAACTAGTCAGAACCGGCCCGTTTAGGCCCTTTTCACACTGAGGAGTTTTTCAGGCTGTTTAGCTCTAAAAATAGCGCCTAAATACCACCTGAAAAACTCCTGCCCAGCATTCTCAATGTAAAAGCCTGAGGGCTTTCACACTGAGGCTATGCGTTGGTAGGAGAGAAAAAAATCACCTGCAAGCAGCAGCTTTGGAGCGGTGAGAGGAGCGGTACACACATACCGCTCCTTCCCAGTTAAAAGAATGGGAAACCGCAGTAATACTGCCCACAATGCGCCTCTGCAGAGGCGCATTGCGGGTGGATTTTAACCCTTTTTTGCCCGCTAGCGGGGGTTAATGCCACTAGCGGCCGAATCCCGCGGCAATTCCGCCGATATAGCGCCGCTATACCGCCACCGCGCCTCCTGCCCCAGTGTGAAAGGGGACTAAGGGCTATAAAATAAGGGTTCGTCGCTGTCAGGCTCATTCGTCTCATAAGACATGTTTTCGCCTCATGTTTTTTGTCGCGGCTGCTGTTATGTGGTAGTGTCACCTTTTTGTATTAAAAAACAAACACAAAAAAAACAACAAAGGGGACTAGCTGTTTGTTATATTAAAAAAAATATGTGTTTGAGAATTTGTTTGATTGAAGCTGAGAAGTTTGTGTTTGCAGTCTGAGCCGTAGTGGCTAGGCTAGCTAAAAGATTATTTATATGTGATTTTGAATTAATGATTTTATTTACAATTGTTTGAAACCAATAATAAACAACTGTTGCCTTTAATATCGAACAATTGTCTGCTGTCTATTTATTTATGGTTTAGGTATTATTTCCTGTCTGCTGTCCCATGGTTTCAAGGTTCTGTTCAAACATATTTACGGTCCCAAGACCGAATGGGGACATCCACATTTTCTGTGTGTGTACCTAAATTCTTAGATGGAATCTGAGATCTGTCATTGCTTCCTTCAGAAGGAGGTAATTATTTGTATCGGTAGACATACAAGATGCCAATCTCCATAGTTCCATTTTGCAATCACAGCATTGTTTTTCCAAGTTTGCTGTGGCAGACCACCACTTCCAGGAACAGCCATGTTGTGTTCTCATCTTCAGTGTTTGCAAAAGTGCTTGCCCCTCTTCTGACTCTTTGATAAACCATGACATTAAAGGCACAGGTTTCCTGGATGATCTCCGGCTGAAGGACTACTCGGCCAGGAACTTGGCTGCTAACATGCAAAAGACCATCCAGTTCCTTCAAACAGCTTGAAAAATTAACTTTTAAAAGTCTTCTTTTGGTTAAAAGCTATAATTAAATAACTGAGTTAACGCTGGCAGCGTGTAACGGCAGCTGTACTAAATGTCAGCCACTGGGACACATTTCCCCCCCCCCCCTCCCAAGCTAATCCCCCAGGATTAACAAATGTTTATTTTTTTTATTTTTTTCTCAATCAAGGTATTTATTGAAAGCTTAAACAGAGTATACAAGTGACATTTC
Organism: Rana temporaria; assembly: GCF_905171775.1. Lineage (NCBI taxonomy): Eukaryota > Metazoa > Chordata > Amphibia > Anura > Ranidae > Rana > Rana temporaria. The sequence goes on from NC_053496.1 coordinate 147,404,060, forward strand.
TTTTACAGTGTATACAAATGAAAGTTTTGTACATAGTAATGAGAGGTAACATCAATGTCTAGACGTATAACATTTGGTATCTTAAGTAGAGGTAAAATACTGAAAAACAGGGTCCGATATCTAGTTACTGTGATAATTACTGAGGGAAGAGGAGGGGGTGGGGGAGAGGTGGGGAGAGGGGAGGGTGAGGGAGATCAGGTAGGAAATGCAAGGGGAGATGTATATGAACAGCTTTCTGTTATTTGCTATTTAGGCAGAACACATTGAGAATACATTGACACTGTACATTTGAAATCCTATCGGTTAGTTGGGCATCAAAGAACTATCCTGTGCTTAGTACATGGAATTCAGTGGATGATTTGAACAAAAACCAGGGTTGCCAAAGGGCATTAAATCTGTCACTGGATTCCTTTTTCATTGCCAGTATCTCTTCCATTTTGTGTATGAATGACACTCTGTCCAACCAGTCCTTAATTGTTGGGGACTGCTTGGACTTCCAGTGTAGGGGAATGAGAGTTTTGGCCGCGTTTCGTAAATGTCTGGCGAGAGTTTTCTTGTACTTATTGATTGGGAGACAGTTGATATGGAGCAGGCATGCAGCAGCGTCAAGTGTAATAGAAGTCTCTGTAATGTGCCTGGTCCACTCAACCACCCCCCTCCAATAACCAAGAATTTGCGGGCAGTCCCACCATATGTGTAAAAAGGAGCCAACCTCCCTCTCACAGCGCCAGCACACATCAGAGTTTGTGTGGAACCACTTTTTAGCTTTCTGTGGTGTAATGTACCATTGGGTGAGGATCTTGTACGAGATTTCCTGGTACTTGGTGCTCAATGAGCATTTATGTGCCATGATACATGCTTTTTCCCAGGCTGCGTCTTCTATCTGTATCCCCAGGTCACCTTCCCATTTTAATTTGTGTTTGTTGGTTTCATTAGGTAGCGGTTGATTTAACCATGAGTAAGCTAGGGAAGTGGTATGTGGTACCTGCGATCCTTTAAGGCAAATGTTTTCAAGAGCCGTCAGAGGGAGATAGAATGAGGAGCGGGATTTGGTATTAACCAGGAAGTCTCTTAGTTGTAGATAGAACCAAAATCCAGGTAAAACCTCTTTCCTTTCTTGTTGTAAAACCTTGTATGTTTTAACTGTGGTGCCAGAGAGGCAGTGTGTGGCCAGAAGATTAGGGGTTTCCTTTCTGTTGAGGCCTGGGTGGAAGTCTGGGTTGTTAAAAATTGGAGTGAGGGGGCCAGGAATGGAGGCAAGATCATGTTTCCCTGCTATTTTGTGCCAAATAGTGAGGGTAGTTGCTACTAGAGGGTGTTCTATTGTCTTAGTGTTCTTGGAATGTGATGTCCACGGGTAGTATATAGTTTGATGAGGAGCTAACTGTTGTTCCAGTCTAATCCAGTCTTTCTCTCTAGAGTGGCAGTGCCAGTCAATGATCCTGGTTATGTGGGATGCCTGGTGATATTTCCTATAATCTGGGAGGCCAATACCTCCATTTTTTTTGGAGCGGGTTAGTAGCTTAAAATGTATTCTGGGGTTCCTATCTGCCCATAAGAAGCGTCTTTGTATCCTGCTTAATTTAGTGAAGAATGTGTCTGGAACATATATAGGGAGGGCGTTAAATATGTAAAGAAGTCTGGGGAGGACTGTCATTTTTAAAATTGAGGCTCTGCCGAACCATGAAAACAATTTTGGGGTCCACTTGTTAAGGTCCTCAGCGATAGATTTTAGGAGGGTGGTGTAATTGGTATTGAATAGGGAATCTATGGATTTAGTTAGGTGGATGCCTAGGTATTTAAGTGTCATGGGGACCCATTTAAACTGGTAGTTTGACTTGACCAAAGTTAGGTGTTCAGGTTTTAGGGTAAGATTTAGTGCTTCAGATTTAGATTGATTGATTTTAAAATGTGTGATGAAACCAAAAGTGTCGAATATTTTTTGTAAATTGGGGATAGAGAGGTGGGGTTGTGTAAGGAAGAACAGCAGATCGTCTGCATACGCAGCCACTTTGTATTCCTTATCTCCCGCCACAAACCCACTTACCTCTCTGGAAAGATTAATAGTTCGGATTAGGGGTTCTAAAGAAATGATGAAGAGTATAGGCGAGAGTGGGCATCCCTGACGTGTCCCATTTTTTTATATTTATCGGGTTAGAGAGTATGTTGTTTACCTTGACTCTGGCTTGTGGGTTTTGGTATAGGGCCGAAATCCATGACATCATGTTTCCCTCTAGCCCTATATGCGAGCACGTGGCAAACATGTAGTCCCAAGATATTCTATCGAATGCCTTTTCGGCGTCTGTTGATAGAAGCATTCCTTCAAATTTAGATTTTTGGGCATGGTGAATTAGGTTTAGTGCCTTAGTAATGTTGTCCCTGGCCTCCCTTCCTGGCATAAAGCCCACCTGTTCAGGGCCTACAATTTTGTTGAGTATGGGTTTTAATCTGTTGGCAAGAATTTTGGCCAGGAGTTTCAGATCGACATTTAAGAGTGATATGGGTCTAAAGTTAGCGCAATCAGTATGTTCTTTGTCGGGTTTGGGGACAACAGCGATGTGTGCCATGAGGAATGAGTTGGAGGTGTTTTTGTTCTTTGCTAAGTAGTTAAAAGTAGAAAGCAGGGGAGAGCATAGTATGTTCGTAAATGTTTTGTAGTATTGGGATGTGAATCCGTCTGGGCCAGGGCTCTTTCCCGCTTTCAGGTCTTTGATGGCAGCCTGTAGTTCTAGAACGGTTATGGGGCTTTCTAGATCGGTGATTTCGTTTCGGGTGAATGAGGGAAGTCCGCTATCTCTCAAGAATTCAGATATGGTTTCTGTTTTAGATTTCTTTATATGGGAAGGTTTGTGTTGATTTGGCAAGTTGTATAGTTTGTCATAGAACCTATGGAAGAGTTCTGCTATTTTTTCAGGTTCATGTCTTAATATACCCCCTTTATCACTAATGGCGTGAACTTGATTCGCTGATTTTGCATCTCTAAGGGCATTTGCAAGGAGCTTTCCACTTTTGTCTCCCTGTTCATAGAAGATATTCTTCTTAAAGAAGAGGGACTTCCTAACTTTAATGTCTAGTATTAGTTTTAAGGCCGTCCTACATTTTACCAGTTCTTCTTCAACAGAGATTGACAGTGATTGCTTGTGTTGCGTTTCTAGATTGGCTATTTGGTTTGTCAGTCTGGTAATTTCTTTGTCTCTTTCCTTTTTTTTCCTGGATCCCCACTTTATCAACTCTCCCCGTACTACGCATTTATGTGTTTCCCAATTATTTAGGGGGTTCGTGTCTGCAGCTGGGTTATTTAAAAAGAATGTGGTGATTGTTTGATGTATTTCGTCTTTAATCATCTGGTCTGTAAGTAGAGACGCGTTAAGTCTCCAGTTGAAAGTGGATCTTCTGGGCGGGTCAAGAACAAGGCATATGGCTACTGGGGCGTGGTCCGAGAGCGAGATAATGCCAATCTCAGCCCTGGAAACGTTTCCCAGGTCTCTTTGAGAGACAAAGATCATATCAATACGCGAGTATTTTTTGTGGGGGGCAGAGAAATATGTGAAATCCTTCTCGGATGGGTGTGTTGACCTCCATGCATCCACCAGCGTAAGAGACTGTAGCATGACTTTGATACGTTTCAGGATTTTAAAGGAAACATGAGTATGTCCTGAAGAGGTGTCCCTCAGTGGGGAAAGAGGGATGTTGAAGTCTCCTCCGAGGACAACACACCCCTCCGCGAATCGTGTGAGTTCATCTATGATCCTGCGGCAGAACGTGATGTGGGCTGTGTTGGGAAAGTAGACATTGGCTAGAGTGATGAGCCTTTTAGAAAGAGATATCTACCCTCTGGGTCCGCTAGGAGTTGTTTAAGCACGAAGGGGGAGTCCTTGTTAAAAAGGATAGAAACTCCTTTGGTTTTGGCTAGGGGGTTCGTGGCATGAAATGCTTTCGTGAAGAGGTTATCAGTTAGTTTGGGTATGTCCTGCCCTTTAAAGTGGGTCTCTTGTAAGAAAACCACTGAAGGGCGTGCTTTTTTAAGTTCGCGTAACATTTTGGTTCTCTTTTCTGGTATGTTCAGTCCATTGATATTGTGTGATATGATAGAGGGGGCTTTCCCCAGAAAGGCGTAGGCCATGATGGTAACTTTGAGTCCTTAGGTGTCTGTTTTGGGAATGAGGCAATGGGTCCCTGGAGTTGAAACCAAGGTAGGTGGGGGGGGTGGGTATGTGAGGGGGGAGGTAAGAGGGGTGGGGGGGAGAAATAGGGGTGAGGTAAAGGGAGGGTAAAGTAAATAGGGGGATAAATGTGAGCGTTACTCAAGTACACACTAGAGGTGTGGAGAGTCTACTAGATTCTTATTTTACTAAGAATTAAGTTGTGCTCCTGGAGGTAGGTGGGAGGAGCGCGAGTGGAATGTATCAGATCTACTACCAATGTTGTAGAAATCTAGGTAAATGGTAATAATAAACTGTATTAATGTGTTCGTGAGGAATTCGGGGGTTGTGTGACCTGGGAAGATTTGTCATGGAAAGGTATCACCCTTTCCTCCATATTTTCTTTGACTCAGGCCGGATAGAAAAATGGAGGCGAAAGAGCAAGGTGAGCTAGTATATAAATCAGAACAACCTGTGTATCCTATATAGCTTACAAATCCTATTGTAACATATGCTACGTAATCACATCCTTAAGTTTCTGTGCAACCGTGCTCAGCAACATTATCCCATGTAGAACCTAATAAAATCTAACAGTCCGAAAGGGAACAACGAACTCAGAGTTGTAAAAATATAAAAATGAAACAAGAAAGGAAAAAAGAAAAATTTCCCCCCTAGAACATAGCTGAATGTGACAACCCCCTGAATATAGCAGGTAAGAGGTGTAGGGGGAGTAAAGTCATCTAACTCCTCTTTAGTTTGCTATAGTCTGTGCATTTCTCCAGGGCAGAAGATGTTAATTCTTCACCACCACCGCAGAGGCCTCCCCGGTGGGGTGAGGCGTGATCTTGGTTAAGTAAGTGTTGGTATCTGTCTAGAGGTGTTAAACACCCTACGGGTATTTTGTAGGTGTGGCGGTAGATTACTCACGGTTAGGACCGTCAGATGGACTTTATAGAGTGTCGAGTTTTCAACGTTGTTTGACTGAGGTGCATCTGTCCTTCTGGATGAGGTAATGTAGTTCCAATCATCCGCATCTGACGTATCCGGTAGATGTCTCCGATCCTGTGGACACAAGGGGTCTAGGGATTGTAAAGAAAGTTAGAGCCCTGTGGCTATGTTGTGTAAATCTGCATATATCTAAGTGTGTATGGTTTAAGGTTTAAGGTCAGCTGCAGTAATTCAGTCATTCTCTCTGCAAGAAATGTATTGGGTGTCAATAATCCGTGGAGGTGGAGTTCTTATCATAGCAGAAAGACCACATCAGTTGAAGAGTTAGTTCCTGCATAGTGACAATAGGGCTTGTGTTGAAGTTTCCTTCATGAGCCAACAACAGTGTCAAACTCAGGACTCATACTCCATCTGGTGGTGGAACTGAGTATTCTCACTCATAGTGTAATATGGGTTGAATTGTGTGGACTTTGGCTCAAAAAGAAGAAAAGAAATGCAAAAAAACAAAAAAAAATCAAAAGGGAGGATCAGGGACAGAACAAAATCGGGGACGGGAGGTTGTCAAACTTGCTTCAGATTACTGAGGGCTGTTCGGGGAGGAAAAATCTGAGTGATCGTAGCTCAAAGATGTTTTAGAATCTCTGTGCTTCCTTCATTCTGGGGCTTTTGGAGCTCCTAGAGGTAGCAGGCGAGTTGCCAAAGCGGTCATTCTGGTTGTTACGTCGGTTCCTTTGTTGGAGCGGGGAGAGCAATGATGGTGGTCCCGGCGACTGTTGAGGATTGTTGACAGGCGGGGGAAGAAGAAATTCTGCATACCAGTCCGGTAGGCTCACTGGCGCAATCTGCAGGTTTTCACAGAACTTCAGTAGTTCTCCTGGTATCCTGAGCAGGTGTTGTTTGCCCATATAGTTGGCCTGTAGAGCGAAGGGAAACTTCCACCTATAAGGCACATTTTTCTCTCGGAGGACTTCAAGAAGGGGTTTCAGGGCTCTCCTATTCCTTAATGTGATGGGGGACAGGTCCTGGAATAGTTGTAGTACAGCTCCTTCATGCGTGACCTGGTCCGCCATTCTAGCCTTCCGAAGAATCTCCTCCTTCAGACCAAAGTTTGGGAGGCAGCATATAATGTCTCTGGGGGGGTTGTTGTCCGGGGCTCTGGGTCTGAGGGCTCTGTGAGCCCTATCGAGCTCAATCGGGGATTGTTCCGGCCTGTCCATCAGGTTGTTAAAGATGGCAGTTAGGGTAGGCCTCACTTGGTCTGGGTTCACCATCTCAGGTACACCCCTCACCCGAATATTATGTCTTCTCCCCCTATTGTCAATGTCCTTGATGTGCCTGTTCATGTCAATGAGGTGGTGGTTGTGGTTAGCAGTTATTTCGTCGAGTCTGAGCAGGGCTCTGTCCCGTCTTTTCCCCGCGCGCTCTGTCACGGCTATCTGCTCAGAGAGCCGCATGAGCTCAGATTTAATGTCCGTGATGGCCACAGCAAAAGAGTTTTTGATGTCCGCCGCAATATCGGCCATCATAGCGTATGTCAAAGGGCTGTCGTTTGCGTCGTTACCTCTGGAAGATTCCTCAGAGGCTGGGAGAGATACTTCATCATCCTCGTCTAAGTCCTCTTCCATGTGTAGTCTATGCGGCGGCGCCATCTTGGAGGCCTTGTTGCTGCTGGTGAAGCCGAATTTGCTGAGGTTAGTCGGCGTGGTCTTTCGTTTAGGGGTGTTCAATGATAGCAGGGAACGATTGTGTGACCCTCTACGAAGTTGGGAGGACATAGTCACCCTGTAGCTGGCCTTTTTTCAGTTCCCAGGTCCCACGAGTTGCGGGAGCTCCTTCACACTGCTGCCATTCGCATCGCGCGCCAAGCCACGCCCCCCCCAAATGTTTATATCATATTGAAAGATCTAAATGACATTGCTGTCAGATTGGCTGTACAAATAACGATTAACCGTTGCTCTGCTGCCACATTGATATATCCAGATGTAGCACAGGGTTGCTACTAAAGTTATTACAGTAAAACCTTGGTTTGAGAGTGTTTTACAAGATGACCAAAATGTTTTAAAACAATTTGCCTTGATATACAAGCAATGTCTCGATATAAGAGTAGCGTCATGTCACAACCGAGAATAAAAAAAGAGAGGACCCTCTAAGTGTAGCAATATGGTTACATGTAATGAAGGTACAACATTTAGCAACTTATTGCTACATTTAGAGGTGCCTCTTCTCTTTTATACCCTGTAAAAAAAAATGCTTTGATATACAAGTGCTTTGGATTACAAGCATGTTTCAGGAACGAATTATGCTCACAAACCAAGGTTTTACTGTATGTTGAATAGTTGTTTAAGGGTTTGGCTCCCTCTAGTGACCGCTGAAACTCTGTCAGGATTTCTTTCCTTCATTTAAGAAGCCAACAGTTATGCATTGTGGGATATATAGTTTAATGAGGAAGTGACTCATGTTGTTAAATCAGTCTGGGAACTACTGGACCCACAATGCCAAGTCACAGAACAGCCTGCCGGGTAAATGGATAAAAGGACAGGCGTGGCCTGCTTTTGGCCTCTCCGGACACCAACAACCAGAAGGAGGTCTGTGTGTGTGTGTGACCGGGCCCAAGAGCCTGCGGAGAGCATATCGCCCGCTAGAGGGATCCCTGTGAACAGCCCTGCTGATCAAGCAGGAGGGTCGCCCTGCGCTTCAGAGCATTTGAAGCCATCTGCCTTTCAGCACACCAGGATGAGCAGCACAGCGTGGCGGCGCCATCTACACTGACTGAGACACCTGTAGGAGGTTCCGGATGGAGTCTGCAGCCAGCTGGGATCCATAATAGTGAGAATACACCTGTCTATTCAAATAGTGACTATAGTATTGAGTATTGCTAAGTAAGTTTCCCCCCATACAGACTGCCGATGAGACCTGTAGTTCCACGGCTGTGGATCTGTTGCACCTGAGCATCGTACAACCAGACTTTGGGGCCTTGCTTTCCTTTCCCCCATGCTTTAAGGTCAGTACTGTATTACTCACACATAGAAGGAATTACAAGTGTGAATAGCTCTTCAGCTAAGGAATCCATAGCATCCTATTTACAGTTATTGCTAATGCTCTGTTTCTTGTGGATTACAAATAATCACACAACTCAACACTGCAGTATAAATTAAGCTAGCTGAAGACAAGACTGGAACTTAAGAAACATTCAACGCTTTAATCCTTTACTGCTATTCACTGGAAAATTACTCTGAACTGCAACCAAGGGGGAGCCATTTAGTGAACTATAGTCAGAACTTGCATGTATTCACTGTTTGCAATTTCTGTGTGCATTTGGTCTGTGTGCTGAGTAGGGGTGCAACGGATCGTGCCCGATCCGCAATCCGAACGGGTCGACCTGTTCGGATCTGAACAGTATGCGATCCGCGGAACGCACCACCGCCGTGGCCTTAGGAAAGACCGCGGCTTCGGCCTAGCCCTGGAGCGGTCGGCCATCTTGGTATACTCGGCGGCGGTGTGCGCTGACGTCATCACCCCTCCCTCTGCTCGTGGATTTTTTCTATTTTGCAAGAGCGCGCTGCGCCGCTGACTCTGCATGTAACCTGGAGACGGACCGAGTACATCAGTACAGTGAGTTGGCTAATGGCTTAATAGCCATTAGCCAACTCACTGTACTGATGTACTCGGTCTAGTAAAACAGCAACACTGTAATTACCATTTTTGCCACTGTAATAATAGTCATAGCCAATATTGCCCCCACACTAGTAAACAGTAACACTGTGTGTATAGCCATTTTCCCACTGTAATCAGTGGGAAAAATGGCTAAACACACAGTGTTACTGTTTACTAGTGTGGGGGCAATGTTGGCTTTGACTATTATTACAGTGGCAAAAATAGCAATTACAGTGTTACTGTTTTAATAATAGCCATAGCCAACATTGCCCCCACACTAGTAAAACAGTAACACTGTAATTGCCATTTTCCCACTGTAATGGTCCCAAAATTGTCCGATGTGTCCGCCATAATATCTCGGTCACAAAAAAAATCGCTGATCGCCGCCATTAGTAGTAAAAAAAAAAAATATTAATAAAAATGTAAAAAGACAAAACTTTTGTTTGTCTTGTGTGTTTTTTTTTTTTTACTGATCCGAAAATGATCCGATCCGTGAATCCTGATCCGAGGATCGATCCGATCCGTGAGTTTTTTGATCCGTTGCACCCCTAGTGCTGAGGCCTCAGTGGTAAGTTATTCAATACATGTGTTAAAAGTATTGAGGATCTATCTCCCTGTTCACATATACATTACTGGGTACAAGTGTATGATATAACTGCATTAAACAAATGCCTCCTACCAATCATAACCTGTGTTTATTCATCTGTTACTCATACCATTTCTTTGTGTTAATCTTTTACCATAGTAAACATTTAGAAGTGGTTCATTGATATTGTGTGTGAGTCTCTATTTACTATCACAGCTGGTGAAGTGACAGAACCCAGGGCCTCTGTAAATATACTTCATGGTTTATCATTATTGTGTTTTTCTCTCTGTTGCTGGGTTCCACACTAATATTACCAAGCAGGTGTGCCAGAGGGGTTAAGGCTGGGTTCACACTACTACACTACTTTCATCCTACTTTTCTCTGCTACATTGGTCCTACATTTATCCTACATTGGTCCTACATCCATCCTACTTTCATGAACAGGATACTACTTTGGTCCGACTTCAATGATATTCAATGGGCCTGAAGTAGGATCAATGTAGGACCAAAAGTAGTACAGGGAGCATTTTCAAAGTCGGACCGACTTGTGTAGGACGCTACAAGACGCTCTCATAGGGAAACATTGAACACAGAGCAAAGTAGGATGAAAGTAGTGTAGTAGTGTGAACCCAGCCTGAGACAATTCTTGGGGTTGAGAGGTAGAGTGCAGAACCAAACATACATTAAGCGGCTCCTATGGGGGGTAGTGCTACGCAGATAAAGCGCCTGTGTATAGGGTGGGGTTTAGCTTACTTTCACATAGCCCTTACATGCAGCTGGGCTACAGCAGGGTCCCACAAATTGTTCAGCCCAAACCAATGCTGTCAATTATATGGATATTGGTTCAAGACCTCTTCTCCCCATCCTCCTGGCCTTCACACAGTTACCACATTTTACCAGGAGACCCCACACACCTGGTCCACATGTCAGCTTCCAGGACCCGGACAGTCAGATTTTGCACTAGTAAATACACTTCTCACTCCAATCAACAGGTATTGACGGTATCACACTTCAGTCCTTTAACTTATCACACAGAGGCTTTTTGCTGTAACAAAACTTTTACTGGCGTAAATCAGCAAGCAGAACAAAAAACATCCAAATACAGGCTTATTAGTACCTTCTAAAAGGTTGCTTGAGATCAGAAGAGCTTAAGAGATGCATAGCACTGGGTAACTTGTGGCTTCATGCTAACTTGGTTCAGTCCTCTTAGGCTTGATTCACACTAATGCGTCTTTTGATGCATTTTGCAGAAATGCAGGGAATTATTTTAACATTGGTTCCTATAGAACATGTTCACACCAATTCATTTTTGTGCCTCTGAATTTTTGGAAAGGGTCGGGGACTTTTTTCCCCCCGCAAAATGCAGCGTTTTGCATGTAATAATTTAATGGACCCACATCCAAAAGGCAAGTACCACATTTTCACTGTGATTTGAGTTTATTTTTTTACACTGTATATAGCTGGTTGAATGAAAAAGTAAATAAAGAATTGCCAGCTAAAAAAATTGAGGGGGGAGGGAAATTGTGTGAGTCCATACCAGGCCCTTGGGTCTAGTATGGATTCGGAGGGGACCCCCCCACACCAAAATTTAAAAAAAAAATGGCGGAGTCCCCCCAAAATCCATACCAGACCCTTAACGGAGCATGCAGCCCGGCAGGTCAGGAAAGGGAGGGGACGAGCAAGCACCGGACAAAGGAGACAGAAGAGCGGGAGAAGGAGACGACCGGAGGATGAAGATGCGTGAAAAGATGGAGGAAGAAGCAGAGAAGATGATTTTTAATAAAAGATTTGTCAAAAACTGTTTACTGTATTCTTCAACACTACACTACTTTTTTTAGTGAATGGGTAGGGGTACAATGTACCCCATACTCATTCACATGGGGGGCCAGGATCGGGGGCCACCTTGTTAAAGGGGGCTTCCAGATTCTGATAAGCCCCCGCCCACAGACCCCAGACAACAACCGGGCAAGGGTTGTCGGGAAGAGGCCTTTGTCCCCATTAACATGGGGCAAGGTGCTTTGGGGTGGGGGGGTGCAGAGCCCCCCTTTCCCCCAAAGCACCCATCCCTCCCCATGTTGAGGACATAAGGCTTGGTATGGCTCAGGAGGGGGAGGTGCTTGCTCGTCCCCTCCCTTTCCTGACCTGCTGGGCTGCATGCTCGGATAAGTGTTTGGTATGGATTTTGGGGAGACCCCCACGCCATTTTTTTTTATTTTGGTGTGGGGGAGTCCCCTCCAAATCCATAATAAACCAAAGGGCCCCCTATATAACCCCTCCCAAATGGAGAGTACCTCTGTTTTTTCGCCAGTGTTAAGGTGGTTGGTCACGCTCAACATGTGCTAAGAAAAAAAATGCTCTTTTGATGGTCTGGCTGCGGAGACCTAGGAGCTATAACCGGATCCATTACTTGGGCTGATATCAAAGGCCTAAGATGGTTGGTACCCGGGCCTTGTGTAAGAAGAAACAAGGTTTGCCTGCAATGTCTCTCTGCGGAGGTCTGGGCTCTGGGATCCAGACTTTGGTGTACTAATACATCTGTGCCACGAAAAGTTTCTGGCAGAGTCTTCTACAGGTCAGGTATGAGGTTTTCTCCAATAAAACCCTTGGTAAACCTGAAGGTTGGCACAACTTGCCCACCATGATGGGTGAAAGCTTGAACCACTTTTAGTAGCTTTCCTGCAGCATGGATCAGGTAAGAAGAAAATCATTTTTATTTATGTATTATCTTCTTTGGAGTAGGATGTCTTTCCTGGTTCTCACCACTGGAGAGAGTAAGTGCAACCTGGTGTTTTCTTACATAGCCTTCCAGGATAACATGCTCAGTGAAGTCTGTCAAATATAACACCACTCACCTCTTTCCGCTGCAGGCTCTACCACGATACGCATACAGGGGTCCACAAGATGCCCCCCCCCCAGTAATCTCTCCCCCTCTTCCTCATCTCCTGGGTGCCGCCATGACAGCGGCACATGCGCGTGCACACGCCAGGAGCGCGTTTTTCTGTCAGAATAGAGACATGGATGGAGAAGGGCCAAAAGTGGTTGCTTGAAGCCATGAATAAGCACTGATTTTGTGCGAAACGTCGGCTGTCCCCTGTTTCTGTTGCTGTGATCTGGTAATGCTTTTGCTGTTCATTTAATAAAAGACAACCTGTACGGTTTTTGCAGGCCATCCATCCTTCATTCAACCTTTATGCTTGCCTAGTGCACCGCCAGCACCCTTGGAATCCTGTACCAGTGCATGACCATATAGTAGACCCACCTGGAGCGGTGACTTTCTTTCTTCTGGTTGCTAGTGCCTGTACGCAATGCAGGACACCTGTGTGCAGGCACCAAGAGGCTGGTTTAAAAGCCCAGCAAGCCAGAGCCTTCTGTAAGTGGCATGGACAAGGAGCTGTGGGCTGTAAGCATCCCTGTGGATTGAACCAGGCAAACCTAAGACTCCTACCTGGCCTCAGGTTGTGCAGTAAGCTGATATTTTTGTGTATTGTAAGACTATAGCACAACAGTGATTGCATTTGTATTTGTGGATAGAACCTTTGCTTTGCAGTAAGAACTAGGGATGAGCTTCGTGTTCGAGTCGAACGTATGTTCGATCGATCGTTGAAAAACGAACAAAACTGGTCGTTCGCGAAAAATTCAAGTTACGCGCCACAGCCCATAATTCACTGCGGCATTGCGCGCTGATGATTGGCCAAGCATGCACTATGACCCGCATGCTTGGCCAATCACAGTGCCGTCAGTACAGAGAGCCGTAATTGGCCAAAGCCAGGGTGGCTTTGGCCAATTATGGCTCAGGGCTTTAGTACACGCCCCACACTATAAAAGGCTGCCTGCAGGGCGGCCTCGTGTAGTGTGTTGCGGCGCAACCAGCTGAGGAGGATATTCCCGGACCGTCCACTAGTGGAATTCCTCGACCGACACCTGCCTCATCCTCTAAACATCAGGAGGAGAATGACGCCTCAGGGGACTCCTCGGATGACCTGGATGCCTCGGGCTTTGCCTTTTCCATGGTCTAGCCCTATGTGCAGGCAGTAAAACAGGCGATTGGCTGGGAGGAGACTGAGACAGAAGTCAAGAAGTCTAAGGCATACTTCCCCGTTCTCAAACGCCAGATTTCCTTTTTCCCTCTCATGGACGAGATTAAGGGTGTGATTGAGGAAGAATAGGGAAAGACCGAAAAAAGATTCTCCCTTAACCGCCTGGGGAAACTATATCCTCTCTCGGAAGCAGACTCTGTAATGCTCGAGGCCCCTCCAGTGGTCGATGCAGCTGTGGTAAGGTTAGCGAAAAACGTTACGCTGCCTATGGAAGATTCAACGTCATTTAAGGATCCACTGGATAGAAGAATGGATCTCGACCTCAAGAAAGACTACCAGATGGCGGGCAATTCCTGCAAGCCCGCGGTTGCCTTAACATCAGTGTCCAACGCGCTACGTGTTTGGACAGATAATATAGAGTCGGCAATCCAGCAGGATGTCCCAAAGGAGGTCATTATTAAGGCCTTAGACAAGCTAAAACTCTCAGCAGTCTTTATTGGGGAAGCTGCCATCGATTCAGTTTGATGCTCCGCAAGGGCAATGCTCCACGCAGTAATGGCCAAACGGGCCTTGTGGCTGAAACCATGGTCAGCAGATATTGCATTGAAATAGAATTGGTGTAAAATACCATTTGATGGGAAAGCCTTATTTGGGGAGAAGATGGATAAAGCCATATCTCGCGTTACTGGCGGGAAGTCGGGCCTGTTACCCCAGGACAGGCGATCCAAGCGCTTCAGGACATTCACACCCAGATTCCAATATTCTAAGAACTATGACTACAGACAGTCCAGGCAGGGAAAGGGCTTAAGGCAAAATTGGAAAAGCATGCAGTCCACCGTCCTCAAGAACCGTAGACAGGGATCCGTGCTTACTCCACAGGATTCTGCTAAGTCCTTTTGACGCCGAACCATCCCAAGCGATTCTGGTGGGGGCCAGACTCCAACACTTCTCGAAAATCTGGCAGCAAAAGTGCAGGGATCCTTGGGTAATTTCCACTGTAAAATATGGGCACTTCTGGACGTTTCTAGACAAACCCCCCAAAAACTTCTTCTCTCCAACAAGGGTGTCAAGGTCCCCTCAAAATGCGGAAGCTCTAAAGCAGTTTCTTCTCTCCTTACAGGAACAGCAGGCAGTAATCCCAATAAATCCATCAGAAAGATTTACAGGTTTTTACTCCACCCTGTTTCTAGTCCCCAAAAAAACTGGAGGTTGGAGACCCGTCATAGACCTAAAGAGGCTAAATCGCTACATTTTCCTAGAACAATTCAAGATGGAGTTGCTACAAACAATCGTCCGTGTAATCCAACCAGGGGACTGGATGTTATCAACAGGGCCTTCTTTAATATGGTTTGGGCCCTGGGCAAACATTTTTTTTGGGCCCCCCTCCAGCTTATTTTGGGCCTGGCTGGTTCACATGTATGTTTTGGCGGTCCTCATTTGTGCAGGTACAGCAGCCCATTGATTTGAATGGGCTGCCATGCCTTCGTTTCCTGCAGTAAAAAGGTGCGTTCAGCATTTTAAAAATACAGTTGCCTTAAAATCCATTCTGCTTTTGCACCATGCTACTTACCTGCAGTTCTTGCACACACAAACGCACTGTGTTTTTAAAAGCGTGACCTAAACGTCTAAAAATGCAGCAAGTTTGACAGTGCGGGAACTGCAGATAAGTCACAGCAGACAGCAGAATGGACAGACAGTGCTGTATTTCAGTGATTGATGGGCATAGGTGTGCCGTACGCGCAGCCTATTACATGAGGCATGCGCTTTTCTTTGCAGGAAACGCAGGCATGGCGGCCCATTCAAATGAATGGGCTGCTGTGCCTGCGCAAATGTGGGCTGCCAAAACACATACATGTGAACCAGCCAAGCCCAAAATAAGCCCATCAAGCAGTTAAATACAGACAGTAATGCCATGTGCTCTGAGGCCTTACTCAGCCTGGGCTGTAGGTCTGGTCTGTGATTTAAAGATTCATTTATTTTACACATGGCATGGCATGGGGTCCCATGGTGCTAAAGCAGAATGGACAGACGGTGCTGTGACCCCCATGCCATGCCATGTGTAAAATAGAGGAACTTTTTAAAACACTGACCAGACCTGCAGTGAATCATCAAATATTATAAAGACTTTGGGCACACTCTACAGAAAACTTCTATTTACAATATAGATTAGCAAACAGTGACATACCTTGAGGAGCAGGACATGAAGAAGTCAGCCTCGGGAAGAGCAAACTGGGGATGTTATAAAATCACATTCTAATTCACTTTTATATACAAGCAGCACCCAGTGGCAGGAAGGGAGAAGTGCATGTCTAAAGGGAAGCCAGGGGTGCTGTACATTTTAAAACACTGGGAAGGGAAGCAGTACTGTCACTGGCTGCATGCCGCTGATGATTTTCAGCCTGATTTGTGGGCAGCACAGGGGCTTAACGGGCGGCAGGGCCGCCATCAGGAATTATGGGGCCACTTACACAGCTTCAGGCATGGGCCCCCTGGAGCAGAGAACCGGGATGGGGGGTGCTGCAGCCTGAAATTAAGAAGCAGGGGGGGCTGCTGCGAATTTAGAAGCGGGGGGCCCTTTACAAAAAAAGAAATAAAGAAAGAAAGAAAAATATATATAAAAAAAGGGGTGTAGCCATCCGGGGCCCTGGGGACCTCTGGGACCTTTAATAAAAAGAAAAAAAGAAATAAAAAATATATATAAAAAATATATTTTAAAAAGGGGGTTGCCATAATATTTTTTTATAAAACTAAATTACAAAAAAAAGGGGGTTGACATCCGGGATCTCTGGACCCTTTAATACAAAATAAAAAAATATATATATATATAAAAAAGAAACATTTATTAAAAAAAAGGGTTGCCATCCAGGGCCCTGGGACCTCTGGGCTCTTTAATAAAAAAAATATATATATATATATATATATATATAAACAAAAATAAAAAAATAAACATTTATAAAAAAAATAAAAAAGGGTGTTTGCCACATGGGGCCCTGGGGACCACTGAGCCATTTAATAAAAAAAAATATATATATATATATATATATATATATATATATATATATATATATATATATATATATATATATAAAAAAATAAAAGAAATAAAATCATATACAAAATGTTTTTTTTTTTATAAAAAAAAACATTTATATTATATATATATATATATATATATATATATATATATATATATATATATATATATATATATATATATATATATATATATATATATATATATATATTAAAAGAAATATATAAAAAAAATTATAAAAAAAGGGGGGTTGTCATCCGGGGCCCTGGGGAACTATGGGATCCTGGGGACCCCCAGACCTCTAAAAAAAAATTGTCCATTTAATGAAAAATAAAATAAATAAAAAAAGGGGGGGTTGCCACCTGGGGCCCTGGGGGCCTCCGGGCCCCTAAAAAAATTGTCCCTTTTAATAAAAAATAAAAATATATTAAAAAAAAATATTTTCTTTAATTTAAAAAAAAATAAAAAAAATGGGGGTTGCCATCTGGGGCCCTGGGGGCCTCCGGGCCCCTGGGGACCTCCGGACCCCTAAAAAAAAAAAAAAAAATTCAAAGGGGTTGCTTTGGGCCCCCAACAGTGACAGGGCCCTGGGCAGCTGTCCCATTTGCCCTGTGGTAAAGACGGCCCTGGTTATCAATATACTTACGGGATGCTTACCTGCATATACCCATACACCCCTCTTTCCAGAAGTATCTGAGGTTTGCAGTAAGCCAGGTACATCTTCGATTCCGGAGTCTCCCGTTTGGCCTCTGCATATCACCGAGAGTCTTCACAAAGACACTGATTGCCATGATAGCCCCTCTAAGGGAGCAGGGGCTTTGAGTATACCATTATTTGGACGACCTTCTTCTCCTGGCAAGCGATCCAGCCCAATTGGTGGAACACAGGGAAGTTCTTCTGACGACGCTAGTAGAGTTTGGATGGAAGATAAACCAGGAGAAGAGTCACCTGTCTCCAACCCAGGAAATGATTTATCTGGGTGCACTGTTCAACACAGAGAATGGTACAGTATCCCTTCCACCTCAGAAAGTGACGTCTATTATTCAGCAGATGAAGAGTGTGAGTGCGAGACTCCATCTGACCGCCTCGAAATGTCTGAGCCTGATAGGCCGGATGTCGTCATGTATCCCCATGGTCCCTTGGGCCCATTGGCATTTGAGATATTTCCAACTAGAATTCTTGAGGCAGTGGAACAAACGATATCTATCTCAACCTATGGTCCTTCCATGCGACAGGCTTGGTATCAAATATCCTGGAGATCCGGGCAGCCTACCGTGCATTGTTAGCCTTGAATTTGAGATCACAGGGAGACCAGTTCTTCTACGAATGGACAACAAAGCCGCTGTATCTTATATACACCGTCAAGGAGGGACGCACAGCAGGTCCCTACTGAGGGAGGTGGAACCCATTAACCTCTGGTCGGAAAGAAATCTAAAGGACCTGAAGGCAGTCTACCTGCCCGGTCATCTCAACTCAAGAGCCGACCTCCTATCTCGCAGGTTCATAGATGCCAACGAATGGTCTCTACACCCAAGAATTTTCAACTGGATAGTGAACCAGTGGGGGCTCCCCGAGCTGGACCTATTTGCAACAGCGTGCAATTCCAAGCTTCCAAGGTTCATCTCGAGGCTCCCACATCACCAGGCAGAAGCAGTAGACGCTTTCTCAGCCCCCTGGGCATGCAATCTGGCCTATGCTTTCCCTCAACGGCCTCTCATTCCAAAACTCCTGGCGAGGATCATGATACAGTTCACAACAGTAATAGCGGTTCTATCATACTGGCCGAGATGTCCTTGGTTTCCTATGGCAATGTACCCAAGTACTCAGTCTCCAGTAAAGGTTTCACTGATACCCTTCCTCCTCGCTCAGGGATGTCACACCCATCCAGATCCAGGCAGGCTGAACCTTCACATCTGGCGGCCTGAAAGGCAAAGGTTTGAATCACTAGGATGTTCCAACGAGGTTATCGCAACCCTCCTCAGGGCTAGAAAGCCTTCCACAAACAGTATATATGATATGGTGTGGAACAAGTTCAGGGCCTTCATGATTAGCAGAAGCTGCGATCCAGATTCTCCATCATCCTCGCAAATGCTTGAATTTTTGCAGGCAGGCCTGGACATGGGTCTTGCTCTAAGTACATTAAAGGTACAGGTAGCGGCAATTTCAACAGCAACCAGCAGAAGGTGGGCCGAGGATCCGTTAATAATCCAATTTTTCAAGGCCGTCAGAAAGATCCGACCGCCAACTAAACAGGCGTTTTCCACCTGGGACCTCGCCAGCCCACCTTTTGCTCTTTTGGACTCGGCATCACTTTGGAATCTAACCTTGAAGCTTACCTTCTTGATAGCCATAACCTCTGGCAGATGGGTTTCAGAGCTCGAAGCTTTAGGGGCAGATGTTAACCATATCCTATTCTACCCTGACAGAGTGGAACTCAGAACAGTGCGAGGATTTATCCCCAAGGTCGCATCATCTTTGACCATGTCGGAACCCTGGGCGCTCCCAACGTTTCTAGAACAGGACTCAGGTTCTCTTCATGAACTGGACATTGCCTCCACCCTGAAATGTTATCTCCAGATCACGGCATCCTTCAGAGACTCTACCAGGTTGCTCATAATTCCCTGGGGGAAGAACAAAGGCAAGGAGGCGTCAGCAAGAACAATTGCCTCATGGATCGTTAAGCTTATCCACAAGGCGTACAGGGAAAGGGGTCTGGACCCCCCTTTGATGGTCAGGGCGCACTCCACTAGGGCGGTCTCTGCCTCTTGGGCGGCAAGAGCAAACGTGTCAATCAAAACTATTTGTAGGGCAGTGACCTGGTTGTCCCAACATACGTTTCTGAAGCATTACCGGGTAGACCCAGGAGCTCTCTCATCGGTAGAATTCTGCAGACAGGCGATCAAATCAGCTGTTGCTTCCTCTTATTGATAATAATAATAATTCCTTTGAAATTAACTTCGAAGCATCATCCCATCCGTCTCAGCTAGTTATTTGTCACAGGTATGCTGCCATGGAGGCACCAGGAAAACAGAAAATTGTACCATACTTACCGTAATTTTCTTTTCCTGGTGCCTATCCATGGCAGCATACAATCCCTCCCTCTGTATTCTATATTACGGAGAATGTGGGGGCTGTGCTAACCAACTCTTTTATAATATTCACTAGTCCTGAAGGAGGAGCCAAGGCAGAGCTTGTCACAGGTATGCTGCCATGGATAGGCACCAGGAAAAGAAAATTACAGTAAGTATGGTACAATTTTCTGTTTTCTTGATAATAAAAAAAAGACACATTTTAAATGTGAAACAATAAAATATTTTTGGATACTCAATGTGTGGCTTATTATTATATCAATGCTGCCTAAAAGAACAAATCTAGATGTGTGGTGTTTACATTGACAATGATGAATATTTAGTACAGGAAAATAAACATGGCACTATATAACCTAGGAGAAAGCTACAATAAACCAAAATTAGAAAATAATCAAACAAAGAAAAATACTAGAATTCTTCTTTCCAAAAAAAATTTTTTATTCAGCCAAGATCTGGCATTGGAATGGCCCCCCCTACCCCTAAAATAATCGACATATTGTTGCCGCACAGCACGTGTGCTTTGGGGGGCACATAGGCGGCACATCAGTGCCGCCTATGTGTGCCCATCAGTGCCGCCTATGTGTGCCCATCAGTGCCGCATACCAGCACCGCCAATCGGTGCCACCTCATCTGTGCCCATCAGTACTACCTCATCGATGTCCATCAGTGCCATCTCATCAGTGCCGCCATATCAGTGCCCGTAATTGAAAGAGAAAACTTACTTATTTACAAAAAAAAATACAGAAAAAAATAAAAACGTAACAGTCTTTTTTTAGTTGTTGCGCAAAAGAAAATCGCAGAGGTGATCAAATACCACCAAAAGAAAGCTCTATTTGTGGGGAAAAAAGGACGCCAATTTTGTTTGGGTACAATGTAGCATGACCGCGCAATTGCCATTCAAAGTGCGACAGTGCTGAAAGCTGAAAATTGGCTTGGGCGGGAAGGTGCGTAAGTGCCTGGTATGGAAGTGGTTAAGCATCATTAATATTGCTGCTCCAGAAAAAACGACCGTTTTTAAAACTTTTTTTTCATCGATACATGTTCCCTGGGGCAAGACCTGGGTCCCCAAACCCGTTTTCCCGACAATAACTTGTATATTGGGCTTTAAAATGAGCACTTTTAAATTCGAACGTTCGAGTCCCATAGATGTCAATTGGGTTCTAAATGTTCGCACGAACGTTCGGTCCGTTTGAAGGTTCTGGTGCGAACCGAACGGGGGGGTGTTCGGCTCATCCCTAGTAAGAGGGTCTAGGGCGAGTAAAAGAGGCACCAGAAAATCCCCGCGTACGGCTAAGGATTCTGAGCTTGCCTGCAGTTTACCACCAGTTTACCGCCAGTTTACCACCCCCCCTCTGTCAGGATGAGCTCCCTCTCTAGAGATGAGGATCATGTGCAGTCTGAGGACAGAGGATGAGAGGTTTCCTGTGACTTCTCAGTCGCTAAAGATGCAGATGCAATATTATGCAGAGATGGTGCGTGAAGCTTCTGTTGAAGCTTCTATGCCCTCTGTTTCCCCTTGTGGATGCCGGAAATCCCCACAGGCTGCATGCACCTTTCCAATTCATCCCTTGCTGGATAAACTGATGTATGATGACTGGGTTCCCCCAGATAAACTGTTTTCTCCTCCTAAGCAGTTATCCCTATTTTATCCTATGGAGGAAGGTTTCACCAATAAATGGGGTGTACCTGCTATTGATGCAGCTATTTATTGTGCAAACAAAAACCTGACCTGTCATTTATACAAAAAGCGCAGGGTTTTAAGGATCGAACTGATAAAAAGCTGAAGTTACAGCCATTGGTGTATGTCAGTTCCTCAAGGAACAAATGAAGCAGATGATTAACCTCCTCCCTACAGAAGAGATTGAGGTTTATGAGGACCTTCCTTTGGTTATAACATTGGGAGGCCGAGGCTTCCTGCAAGAAATACTTGGCAGCGTTCCCCTTTGGGGGGAGAACGCCTGTTTGGAGATGACCTGGATAAATACATCCAAAAGATTACCGGAGGCAAGTCTACTCTATTGCCAGTTAAGAAAAAGAGTAAGCATCCCTCATTTAAAGGGGTTTAAAGGAAACATTTTTTTCCCTAAGTCGCTTCCTTTACTTTAGTGCAGTCCTCCACTTACCTCATCCTTCCATTTAGCTTTTAAATGTCCTTATTTCTTCGGAGAAATCCTCACTTCCTGTTCTTCTGTCTGTAACTACACATAGTAATGTGAGGCTTTCTCCCTGGTGTGGAGAAAGCCTCTTGAGCAGGAGTGTCAGGATGCCCACTAACACACTGCTTCTTTCTCTATCTGCAAAGTAGAGAGTGTCCTGTTCCTTTACAACCCCTTTAAAACATACTCAGTCTCCAGGCAGTGGTGATGGCCGCCCCAGTCTAACACTAGGGGAAAAGCCCAGAGCCAAGCCCAAGGGCAGAAAAGAACTTGGGGTTCAAGTTCTAAGCAGACCTCCAAAACTTCCCTATGAAGGGATGCCCCCACTCGGCTGAGTAGGGGGAAGGCTGCTGCATTTTGCAAACGCCTGGCAGAACGAGGTTCAGGACAAATGGGTTATCGCCACAGTGTCCTCAGGCTACAAGCTAGAGTTCAGAGAACCTCCGCCACTCCATTTTCTGAGATCAAGAATTGCCAAAGATCCAGAAAAAAGAAGGCCTTTATTATTGGCCTTGGAACACCTGTTGTCCCAAGGGGTAATCTTGGAGTTAGCCCCAGAGGACCAGGGGTCAGGATTCTATTCAAACCTGTTTACGGTTCCAAAACCAAACAGGAATGTCAGACCTATCCTAGATCTGAAAAGTCTGAATCAGTTTCTGAACATTTGCTCCTTTAGCATGAAGTGATTGGAGGCTGTCCCTTACGCCCAGTTTCACTCAAGAGCGTTACAGAGCGGAATTCTGTCAGCTTGGAACAAAGATGTTCAGGCCCTGGATCTTCCTATGATCTTATCTCCAGGGGTTTGCCAGAGCCTCAATTGGTGGTTGCTCCCCCAAAATCTGTCAGAAGGAAATTCCTTCACTCCAGTTACCTGGAAAGTGGTCACCACAGACGCCAGCCTTCTGGGCTGGGGGCAGTGCTGGAAGAAGCATCTGCCCGGGGGAAGTGGTCTGGGGCCGAAAAGCTCCTACCCATCAACATTCTGGAGATTCGGGCAATTCATTTGGCCCTCAAAGTTTGGTCTTTCAGACTGCAAGGCTGGCCTGTACGGGTTCAGTCCGACAATGCTATGGCCATAGCCTATATCAATCACCAAGGAGGCACCAGAAGTCTGGATGCCCAAAAAGAGGTCAATCACATCTTGGCCTGGGCAGAAAGGCATATTCCTTGCCTATTTGTGGTCTTCATTCCAGGGGTAGAAAATTGGCAGGCGGATTTTTTAAGCCGCCAGTGTCCAGGAGAATGGTCTCTACACCCCGACATGTTTCAAATCATATGTCAGAAATGGGGAACCCCAGATATGGACATGTTGGTGTCCAGGTTCAACGTAAAACTGGTCAGATTTGTGTCGAGAACAAGAGATCCCTGTGCTCAAAGCTCAGATGCCCTGACAATCTCATGGGATCAGTATTACCTGATTTATGCATTCCCTCCAGTACTGCTCCTCCAGGCTCATCTACTACAGAATCTGGAAGGCATACGTTTCCTGGTGTGAACCCAAAAAGTGGCATCCTTGGAATTATGCCATTAATAGGATTCTTGCCTTTCTTCAGTTGGGCTTAAATATGAAGTTGGTCTTGAGCACTATCAAGGGCCAAATCTCGGCTTTGTCGAGATTTTTTTTTAAAACCGCTTGCCTCTCATTCCCTAGTCAGGGCCTTTGTTCAGGGTGCACTGCGGTTGAATCTGCCGATTAAGTCTCCCGTGTGCCCATAGGATTTGAATTTGGTGTTGTCTGTTTTACAGAAGCTACTTATTGAACCTTTACACCAGGTTTTTCTAAGTCTGTTGACACAGAAATGTTTTTTTTCTTGTAGCCATATCTTCGGCTAGGAGGTTATCAGAATTGGTGGCTCTTTTCGTATAAAGAACCATATATGTTTATTCACGAAGACAGGGTGGTGCTGCGGCCTCACCCGAATTTCTTACCTAAAGGTGGTTTCAGGTTTTCATCTGAACCAAGATATAGTCCTATCGTCTTTTTTTCTAGATCTGCAGTCTGCGGAGGAAGAGAGTCTACACTCTAGATGTTATAAGTGCGGTAAAGGTTTATCTGCAAGCTACGGCTCATGGGCAGTGCATCACCAGGCCTCCATGGCTCAGATCTGTAAGGCTGCTACTTGGTCTTCGGTCCATACGTTTACTAAATTCTACCAGGTAGATGTGAAAGGTTACGAGGATGCCTCCTTCGGGCGTAGTGTGCTGCAGGCAGCAGTATAGATCCTCTAGCTCGATGGTGGTCTTATTCTGATCTGTCTCCCTCCCCTCAAATTTTAGCATTGCTTTAGGACATCCCATTAAGTAATTAAGGCTCTGTGTCCCGTGATGTATGATCAAGAAAATAGGATTTTTTAACTGCTTACCGACCAGGTCGACTCTGCTGGGCGAGATCACGTAGCTATACGTCATCTCGCACGCGTGCTTGCCCGGCAGGCCCGATCACCGCCGGGCACCCGCGATCGCTCGTTACAGACCGAGGACCAGGAGCTGTGTGTGTAAACACACAGCTCCCGGTCCTGTCAGGGGAGAAATGCATGACCGTCTGTTCATATGCATGTGCACATGCATATGCATGACCGTCTGTTCTTGATGTATGAACAGCCATCAGACATTTCCCTCAGTCAGTCCACCCCCCCTTCAGTTAGAACACACCCAGGAAACATACTTAACCCCTTCCCCGCCCCCTAGTGTTAATAGGTAATTTTATAGTAATGCTCTTATAAGTGACTGACAATATGAGGCATGCAGGTGATATAGCGTGGGTTAGCAGGAGACCTCCACCAATAGTAACAATGGCCGCTCACCTCATTGATAATAAAAAATCGCTTTCCCATAAGGGTCAATCCCAGGCATGTAACAGCATAATCCAAGCAGGAAAGGAATACATCTCAGGTAATATCAGCATGGATGGCAGATCTCAAGTAATATCAGCATGGATAGCAGCCATGGAATCCGATGTAAGAAAAACAAAACATAGTGTTTCTCCGCAATAACCAATATAACATTTAATAGTGAAAATACACTTACATAAAAAGCACTATATCCAGTGCTAGGAATCAAATGCAAACAAAAACGCACAGCGTGGTCCGATAGATGGCAGCGGGTGACGTCACGTAGGGAAGTACGTGACGTCACCCGCTGCCATCTATCGGACCACGCTGTGCGTTTTTGTTTGCATTTGATTCCTAGCACTGGATATAGTGCTTTTTATGTAAGTGTATTTTCACTATTAAATGTTATATTGGTTATTGCGGAGAAACACTATGTTTTGTTTTTCTTACATCGGATTCCATGGCTGCTATCCATGCTGATATTACTTGAGATCTGCCATCCATGCTGATATTACCTGAGATGTATTCCTTTCCTGCTTGGATTATGCTGTTACATGCCTGGGATTGACCCTTATGGGAAAGCGATTTTTTATTATCAATGAGGTGAGCGGCCATTGTTACTATTGGTGGAGGTCTCCTGCTAACCCACGCTATATCACCTGCATGCCTCATATTGTCAGTCACTTATAAGAGAATCACCTGGATGATCTTTATTTGGACTTTTCCTCTAGCGCTGCACTATCTACTTTACATTGACTCTTAAGGAATTTATAAATTGAATCCTAGTGCATAGCTGCTGATTCCGTTTTACCTGTATATTGCGCTGATTTTTTTACTATTTTCAATTTTATAGTAATCAATGCATTTTATAGCACTGATCGCTATAAAAATGCCAATGGTCCCAAAAATGTGTCAAAAGTGTCCGCCATAATGTCGCAGTACCGGAAAAAAAAAAAACGCTGATCGCATTACTAGTAAAAAAAAAAAATATTAATAAAAATGCCATAAAACTATGCCCTATTTTGTAGACGCTACAACTTTTGCGCAAACCAAACGCTTATTGCGATTTCTTTTTTTTACGAAAAATATGTCCAAGAATACGTATCGGCCTAAACTGAGGAACAAATTTTTTTTATATACATTTTTGGGGATATTTATTACAGTGTCTCAGGTCAATGGATAAGCGTTTCGTCATTGGTTGACTTCGTCTGAGCCTCAACCAATGACGAAACGCGTCAGGGCGTGACGCTTATCCATTGACCTGAGACACTGTAAAACCTCTGCGACCAGGAACAGGGGAGAAAAAAGCACGAGCGGCTTTACTGTTATTGCAAGGAGAGGCATACAGGCACAGTACTAATACATTTTTGCTTGAAACTGTTTATATTTTGGTACGCACATTTTATAAGGGGTTGTTTTGGGGCTTAATAAACTTGCTTAAACGATATCACACTATATGAGTCTTTTCTATTATATGTGATTGCGGTTTGATTAAACAAGCTTACCAGCCGATAAAGGAAATAACTAAGGGCTAGTTTTTGGACTTTTTAGGCACATTTTGGTTGGTCAGAATATATTCACACAAGGAGAGATTTTCTCTAAAAGGTTTATGGTTTATTTAGATATAAAATAGCATAATGTCATAGAGCAGGGAAAAATTTATTGCCGTTTCCAGCAAAAAACTATCTGAGAGGCCAACTATGCAAGCCTATCCATAAATGTTGACAGGAATTATACAAAAGGTAACAATGTATCCACAATGAGATTAAACACTTCAAAAAAGAAAAGAAATAGGGTACATAAACATAATTAGTGATCCTGTCAGGTTATGGAAATGCAGGCAAAAGTATGTCTGCGATGGTGTGGCTTGCTGCGTTGAGTCTATCAACGCAGCAAGCCACACCATCGCAGACATACTTTTGCCTGCATTTCCATAACCTGACAGGATCACTAATTATGTTTATGTACCCTATTTCTTTTCTTTTTTGAAGTGTTTAATCTCATTGTGGATACATTGTTACCTTTTGTATAATTCCTGTCAACATTTATGGATAGGCTTGCATAGTTGGCCTCTCAGATAGTTTTTTGCTGGAAACGGCAATACATTTTTCCCTGCTCTATATACATTATGCTATTTTATATCTAAATAAACCATAAACCTTTTAGAGAAAATCTCTCCTTGTGTGAATATATTCTGACCAACCAAAATGTGCCTAAAAAGTCCAAAAACTAGCCCTTAGTTATTTCCTTTATCATTTAATTAGGACGCGGCACTCTCTTTCTACTTTGTTAATATCCACATGCACACTACATGTGAGGATATTGTCATCTCCCTTTTTTTCAAGCTTACCAGCCGGTGGAGAGTGCAATTTCCAGGATAAATACGGATATATATTCCAGGCCTTTTATTTTTAACATTGTGGTGAGTGCATCCCCTAAAGGGGAGTTAATATCCCCCCACGTGGTGACCGCCCCCCCCCTTGGTCAAAGGAGCACTGAATAAGGATTACTTCTGTTATTTATCCATCTGCACTATCATTGATTTCCTATATATGACATATAGAAGTGTTTCAAACGATGGTTTGGAAGTAGCGCTGCTACAGTTTTACATTGGACTTTGGGACTTTTTGTTTCAGTTTTCCTGTTTTACGGTTTATTTTGGATGTTTTTGTTTTAAGCAGCTGCTGCAATTTATATTTATCTGACAGTCTATCTGAGCTGTGCTAAAATTGAAGGTGGGGCGACACTAGCACTTTTTGGGTTAATACAGCTTACCTGTAAAATCCTTTTCTTGGAAATACATCACGGGACACAGAGCTCCCGCCCCTCTTCAGAGTTAAACGTGGAACACTTATTGCTTTGCTACATGTAGTGCTACCCCCGCAGGAGCCGCTGGTTTGTTTTGGGATCTACTCTCTTTAGTTTGACTCACCCCTATTTAACAAGCTCGAATCCTCCCTTGACACATCAGAAGTCTGGTGGGTAAGGTATTGTGACCTCTGCTGGGCCGGGGTCACAATAGCAGGCACACAATATACAGTGATATAACAATAGTATTACCTGCTTTCATGGAATGTCCCTCCAGACAAGGAAATACACTTCACACAGTAGATATAGTTAAACCAGAAAGATAAGTTTACTTCATGTGAACTTGAAGAAACAAGCATAGGTTTAGATCACAACAAATAATTGTTAAATAATAACTTACTATGATTCCGCAAGGACCCTTGCAGGAATTTAGCAATTAATATCAGTGATAAGGATTTAAACCAAAGAATAGTACTATTCACTTTAAGCTAAGGTAGGAAGTCTATGCTTGTGAGCTCCCTCTAACGAGCAGTTCCGAAGAACAGTTAATATCACGTTTGGGGGCGGTTGGTGCACGTTAAATTTGTAATCCACAAGTGGCAATCAGTGAAAGAAAGTATAAAACCAAGTATCGGGAACAGTAAACGTTGGTGAACTGATTGCTCGTCCGCATCAGTCACTTCTATGAACACTTAAACAGTTAATTGGGCCTCTAAGTTTCAGCCGGAGGCCGAACGTATGCCTGCGGCCTGTGGGGTGGCACTAAGGTGTCTAAGTGGAAGTCAAAGATTGAGCGTGTGCTCTCTCACCCGACAGGCCGACCCGCCTGAATTCTCCTCAGAAGGCGCGTTAGTGAAACACTGCTCCACAGCACAAGGATCCCGGATGAGAGTGGCTCCACTTTTTCAGTTGTCAGCTGGGCTGCCTCTTCAATCTTCAGGAACACGGGCTGGATGCTGGAGTGTTGCTTCCTTCCGGGTTGGCTGATCTCGCGGCGGATTTAGGCCCAGGCTTCTGGCCTATTCGCACGGCTGTGCTCTGTCGGCAGCTCCGCAGAGGAGAAGATGCAGGTCCCAAGAGGCTGAAATCAGCCGCACCCTCTCTTTAAGTAACCTCCCCCATAAGTCTGTGCGGAGGTGTCACATGTTCTAATGTCGCAGGGCATTGTGGGATGTGTAGTCTGTTTCTCCTAAGAGTCAATGGAGTCCATATCTCCCGCTACTTGCAATCCCACAATGCATAACTCCTTAAAGGTAACTCACATATTTACAAGCATGAATAAAGTCCAGTGGGGATAGCCTGTCATTGAACTTCTGACAGGACGACCCCGCTACATACAAAACTGAGGTACTCTCCATTTGGGAGGGGTTATCTAGGGGAGGAATTCAATTTTAATTGGGTTTGCCAGTGTCCAATCACCTGTGGTGACTATATAACCCTTTAAGTAATTAAGGCTCTGTGTCCCGTGATGTATTCCCAAGAAAAGGATTTTACAGGTAAGCTGTATTAAAAAAATCTGATTTTTAATCCGTCTGCAGAATCTGAGGATTGCGGACACTGATGAGATCGGTTGTCAGCAGACACCTGCTATCTCATAGGGATTAATGTATGTCCCTTTTTCATCCGTACACAGATGGATGAAAAAGCAGATATTCAGGCCCAGATTCTGAAAGGGCTTACGACGGCGCAACGCCATGTGCGCTGTTGTAAATTCTAATCTGGGCCGTCGTATCTATGCGACTGATTCTTATGCCGCGTACACACCATCACTTTATGTGATGAAAAAAAACGACACTTTCTGTGAAGTAAAAAATGACGTTTTTGAAACTTCAATTTTCAAAGACGAAGTTGCCTACACACCATCGTTTTTCTCACAATGTTCTAGCAAAGTGAGGTTACGTTCCACCACGTTTTTCCATTGAAGCTTGCTTCATAAGTAGCTTCTGGGCATGCGTGTATGAAAAAACGTCTTAGAAAACAACGTTTTTTGCTACACACGGTCAATTTCTGTGAAGTAAAAAGTGCACTTTTGAAAAACGACACATAAAATTGAAGCATGCTTCAATTTTTTTTGGTCGTTTTTTACAAGACATAAAACGACGTTTTCACCCACACACAGTCAATTAAAGTGACGTTTTTAAAAACGTCATTTTTTTTCATCACATAAAGTGATGGTTAGTGTTGCTCACGAATATTCGCATTGCGAATATTCGACTCGAATATAGCATATTCGAGTAATCGCGCTATATTTCGAATTTCGCGGTGAATATTCGCAATTCCGAATATTCGATTTTTTCCAATTTTATTTTTAGAACAGATCACATCCTAGATATCTCCATCGACGTCTAAAAGCATTGCTGGGTATGATTAGAGACCCTGGGCCGAGTAGCTGAAGCGTTCATTGAATTTTGCCGAAAAATCGCAATGCGATTATTCGGCAATCGCAATATCGCGCGATTATTTTCTTCGCCCCTATCTTCCGCATCAGAGCGATTTTTACAGTTTCATTTTTAAAACAGATTACATCCTAGTGATCTCCATAGACGTCTAAAAGCATTGCTGGTATGATTAGAGACCTTGGGCAGAGTAGCTGAAGCGATCATTTTATATTGCCGAATATTCGCAATGCGAATATTCGGCAATAGGAATATTGCGCGATTATTTTCTCCGCCCTTCTTTTGCATCAGAGCCAATCAGAGTTCTCCTACCACAGTTGTCATAGGTTTGCAACCAATAGGAACCTGCCTGCACGGACATTATATAAGGTCACTCCCAGCACCATTTCATTGCAGATTCAGAAGGTGGCTAGAGAGTGTGGAGACTGTTTCTGTGTTCCTGTGTCTGTGTTCCTGATTGATTGATCTAGCATCATCAGCATTGTGCTGCATTGCTACTTAGTGATTCCAGTGCATATTTTCCAGTTTATCAACTGCTTTTTTCAAAGCAATAGACCCAAGAGCTTTTTTCAATGCTAAGTTTTGTGCTGTGTTGTTCATCTTGTGTTACTGTTTGATCTTGCAGCTTCGCTTTTCAGTGATATTTGCTAGTGATTTCAGTGCACATTTTGCTGAGCTTTCTAAAAGAGCTTTTCTAAAAGCTAAGTTTTGTGCTGTGTTGTTCATCTTGTGTTACTGTTTGATCTTGCAGCTTCGCTTTTCAG
This sequence comes from Rana temporaria, assembly GCF_905171775.1. Taxonomy (NCBI): domain Eukaryota; kingdom Metazoa; phylum Chordata; class Amphibia; order Anura; family Ranidae; genus Rana; species Rana temporaria. Next base: position 147,434,505 of record NC_053496.1, read on the forward strand.
TGATATTTGCTAGTGATTTCAGTGCACATTTTGCTTAGCTTTTCTTAAAGAGCTTTTCTAAAAGCTAAGTTTTGTGTTGTTCAGGTTAGTTAGATTTCTGTGTAGTAAGTGTACATACTGTTAGTGTACATTTATTTCAGCTAGCTTAGCTTAGTGTGTGTTTAGTGTCTGTGTTTTGTGTTAAAAAAAAAAAAAAACTTATTACTGATCCGGGAGTTCTTTCCATCGGGCAGCCGCCCGATATTGCCATCTCAGGCTCAAGTAGTGGTGGACTACATGGGGCACAGCAGTGCCACTGAGTCGTCGGTACCGACTCCCAGTAGTACCACCATTACACCGGTGCCTGTAGTACCCCCCCCCCCAGCCCCCAAGAGTCCAGCATCTTACTGTTAGACAGTGAGAGGGATCTCTTGGGGGAGGCCATGCATCAGGCAGACCTCCAGCTCTGTCCTGATGGTCAGGACCTTTTTGAAGGGATGGATGAGGAGGATGGGATACCTGCTGGCAGTATCCCAGAGACATCCCTTCAAACTGGTGCTGCTGTTTTGGTGCAGGAAACAGCAGCACCTAGTCAGACCCAGGCGTGGGTGAGGGGACAGCGGAGCCAGGCTAGAGGCTCCATGTCAGTTGGTTCCCTCAGACCAACACATCTCAGCCCTTGGTCTGACATCTCTGGGGGCGAAGAGGGTGACCCATCATTGTTGCCATCTGACGCGTCGGCTCACTGCGTCAGTGACGACGGGGAAGGTAGGCACCCTGGGGAAACGGTGCGCCAGGTCACCACCAGGGAGACCATCATCGGGGTCTCCACTGGTGATGGCAGCAGGAGGTGTCAGGAGCAGCAGCAGCAGGCAGCTCCACCTGTGCGCACCGAGTCCCAGCAGGTGCAAGTCAGCGTCACCCCATCTGACAGGAGGGCGGCGCTGAAGTCACCTGTCTGGAACTACTTCACCCTGGTGGCAGACAACCCTACCGTGGCCGTCTGCCGGATCTGTAAAGTGAGGGTGAAGAGAGGGAAGTGTTTGGCTCGGGTGGGTACCACAGCCCTGAACCAGCACCTGAGGATAAACCACTGGGGGGTGTTTGACGAGATGAAGCGTGGTGGTGGTAGCAGCGCCACCACCACAAGTGAGCAGGGTACAGCATCCCCTGCCACAGCTTCATCTCTTTCCAGCAGGTCATGCCCCCCCGCTCCCTCTAGTAGAGCTACTGGTACCGGCAGCCAGACCTCTACTTTGACAGCACCCTCCGCGTCTGTGTCCCGCACTGCCGTCCGGCGCCAGGCGTCGATTTCAGACGCCTTTGACCGCACCACTCCCTTCCCCCCTGGAGACCGACGTGTGCGTTCCCTCAATGGGCTCCTGGCAAGGGTTATTGCCCAACATCTGCTGCCCTTCAACATAGTTGACAGCAACCCCTTCAGGCAGATGTTGGAGCAGGCCCAACCCCAATGGCGTGTCCCCAGCCGCCATTTCTTTGCCAGGACTGGTGTCCCTGCCCTACACCAGCACATTGTGCAGAATGTAACCCTGTCGCTGGATCACGCTGTCAGCGACAGGGTTCATATGACAATGGAAGGCTGGACCAGCAGGCTTGGGCAGGGGCGCTACATCAGCTTCACGGCCCATTGGGTTTCCCTCCGAGGCGTCGGTGAGGGATCGGCGGCAACCGATCTTGTGGTGCCGCCCGGGGTGTCCAGGGGAGAACTGCTGGTCTCCCTCAAGCCACTGTCTCCGCAGCTGCTGAGCCTCCCAGCAAGCGCCCCCGTAGCTACTCAAGTGTGGGGCACGTGCGCTGTCAGGCCGTGCTCCAGCTTGTTAGTTTAGGGGACCGGAGACACACTGGACAAGAAGTGCTGAAAGCACTTCAGGCTCAGGTCCAGAAGTGGCTGACACCCCGAAGGCTCCAGGCAGGTATGGTTGTCTGCGATAACGGCAGCAACCTACTCGCCGCCCTCAGTGCTGGCAGTCTGACCCACGTGCCCTGTCTGGCACATGTCCTCAACCTGGTGGTGCAGAAGTTCCTGCGCACTTATCCCGGGTTGAGTGACATTGTGCCAAAGGCGCGTAGGATTGCCAGCCACTTCAGGCGCTCCCCAACCGCTACCGCGTCCCTGTCCGAGTTGCAGCGGATCAACAGGCTGCCCCTTCACAGGCTGATTGTGGACAGTGTGACGCGGTGGAACTCCACCCTCCACATGCTGAAGAGGTTGTGGGAGCAGCGAAGGGCGGTGAAGGAGTACCTGATGGACCTAGGCACTGAGAGGGCTTCACTACAACTCCCTTTCATTGCCTGTGCGGAGTGGGGGCAGATACAGAAGGTCTGCCAAGTGTTGTCCTCCTTCGAGCAGGCGACCAAGATGGTCAGCAGTGAGCATGTTGGCCTCAATAACATGCTGCCAATAGTGTTCATGCTGGAGAGGACACTAGATCGCCTGCTCGAAGCTGGGGAGAGTGCCTTGGTGGAGCAGGAGGAGTCAGCAATGCTCCACCGAGACCAGGGCCAGGACGAGGAGGAGGAGGAGGATGATGATGATGAGGAGGTGGTTGCTGGTGTCGTCCCGGAGTCAGGGCCTGGTCAGGAGGGAGAGCCGGTGTTGGGGGCACCGATAGTCCGGGGGTTGGGCATCTCTGAGCGTGACCAGGAGCGCCTCAGGGATGAAGAGTCGGACCTCATTGACCTGGGCAGCAGTGATGAGTCACAGCGGGCTGTGCTCTTCCCCATGGCTGCCCACATGCTGAGATGCCTCAGGAGGGACCCCCGGGTTAAGACCATCAAGGCGAGGGATGATTTCTGGATGGCCACCCTTTTGGATCCCAGGTGCAAGGGGAAACTGGAGCAGTTCATCCCAGCCAGCCAGAGGCAGCACCGGATGGAGGAACTGCAGGCAGGCATTGTCAGCCGGTTGGAGCAGGCAACTCCCCAGCCTCCAGTTGTCCCCCCTCATCTCACCCAGCAGGTGGCTGCACCCAGGAGCAGCCGAGCAGGGGACCTAATGGATGAGATGAGGATGTTCTTCCAAACCGAGCGACCCAGTACCAGCACCAGCAGCAGCAGTCACCACCAGCGGCTGGCCCACATGGTGGCAGACTACATGGCGTCCGTCGGTGCGTCTGACAGTATGAGCACAGACGACCCCATGGAGTACTGGGTTGCCAGATTGGACACCTGCCGCGAGCTCGCTCAGTATGCGCTGGAGTTATTGTCTTGCCCCCCCTCCAGCGTACTATCTGAGCGGATATTCAGCGCGGCAGGTGGGGTGGTCACGGACAAGAGGACCCGTCTGTCCACAGACTCCGTGGACAGACTCACATTCATAAAGATGAATGAGTCCTGGATCGGCGGTGACTTTCTGGCACCCGTCGTCGGTTCAGGGCGCTGAAGGGTCCCTTGTCATGCATTCCCTGATGGAGCCCCGGACCTGATGTATTTACAGTGCTGAATATAACTATTTTAACACCTGAGAAAATCAATGTTAATATTTGGTACAGTAGGCTTTCTTTGCAATTACAGCGGTCAAACCTTTCTTGTAGTTTTACACCAGCTTTGCACACACTGGAGGAGGGATTTTGGCCCACTCCTCCACACAGATCTTCTCTACATCAGTCAGGTTTCTGGGCTCTCGCTGAGAAACACGGAGTTTGAGCTCCCTCCAAAGATTCTCTATTGGGTTTAGGTCTGGAGACTGGCTAGGCCACGCCAGAACCTTGATATGCTCCTTGCAGAGCCACCCCTTGGTTATCCTGGCTGTGTGCTTTGGGTCATTGTCATGTTGGAAGACCCAGCCTCGACCCATCTTCAAAGCTCTAACTCAGGGAAGGAGGTTGTTGCCCAAAATCTCGCAATACATGGCCCCGGTCATCCTCTCCTTAATACAGTGCAGTCACCCTGTCCCATGTGCAGAAAAACACCCCCAAAGCATGATGTTACCACCCCCATGCTTCACAGTAGGGATGGCGTTCTTGGCATGGTACTCATCATTATTCTTCCTCCGAACACGGTTAATGAAATTATGACCAAAAAGTTATATTATGGTCTCATCTGACCACATGACTTTCTCCCATGACTCCTCTGGATCAGTCAAGACACCTATGTCAAAAGTTATTACCCACTCTATATACTCCTATTACCACTGCTGTTCATCATGGCACCTCCTGCCCAAGTGATATGACTCTGTATCTACTACTACTACTGCTGCTGCTGCTGCTGCTGCTGCTGCTCAGTCAAGACACCTATGTCAGAAGTTATTTCCCACTCTATATACTATTACCACTGCTGTTCATCATGGCACCTCCTGCCCAAGTGATATGACTCTGTATCTACTACTACTACTACTACTAATACTACTACTACTGCTGCTGCTGCTGCTCAGTCAAGACAACTATGTCAAAAGTTATTACCCACTCTATATACTCCTATTACCACTGCTGTTCATCATGGCACCTCCTGCCCAAGTGATATGACTCTGTATCTACTACTACTACTGCTGCTGCTGCTGCTGCTCAGTCAAGACAACTATGTCAAAAGTAATTTCCCACTCTATATACTCATATTACCACTGCTGTTCATCATGGCACCTCCTGCCCAAGTGATATGACTCTGTATCTACTACTACTACTAATACTGCTGCTGCTGCTGCTGCTCAGTCAAGACACCTATGTCAAAAGTAATTTCCCACTCTATATACTCCTATTACCACTGCTGTTCATCATGGCACCTCCTGCCCAAGTGATATGACTCTGTATCTACTACTACTACTAATACTGCTACTGCTGCTGCTGCTGCTGCTGCTCAGTCAAGACACCTATGTCAGAAGTTATTTCCCACTCTATATACTCCTATTACCACTGCTGTTCATCATGGCACCTCCTGCCCAAGTGATATGACTCTGTATCTACTACTACTACTACTGCTGCTGCTGCTCAGTCAAGACACCTATGTAAAAAGTTATTTCCCACTCTATATACTCCTATTACCACTGCTGTTCACTGATACCACTGATAGTTAATTTATCCCTTAACTACCCCCATTTGTGAGGGTCAGGGTTTTTCTTTAAAGTCCCATGCAAATCAATGGGAAATGTATGTTCCCACATAACTTCTGTACGCCTAGAGATATTTCAATAATATCTGCTATACATATTACTTATATGCCAAATAAAAATATATAACAGTTAAATTAACCCTTACCAACACCCTTATATAAAAGATGGGTATATTTATATTACTATGATTTTCCTCCCCAAAAGGTTAAGATAGGAAGACCGGGCAACGCCAGGTATTCAGCTAGTAATAGTATAAAATGTTTTTGGTTATTATTAAGCTAGATGTGTTGATGTTGATGTTGATGTGTTAGATGTGAAGTTAGATGTGTTTAAAAAACTAACAATCTCAATAAGAAATGAAACCTTTGCAAAATATAACATTTTTTATTAAAAAAAAAAAAAAAAAAAATTAAGACATGAACTTCTGAAGCTCTGCCACCTCATCTATGGTTTTCGCCATTTGTTGCGCCAGCTGCTGATTTTGGCGCGTAAAAAAAAAGAATCTGCTGCTCATTTGACAGTATTCTCTGTGTCATATTTTTCAGGGCAGATTGTTTCCTCTTGAGCTTTTTTATAACTGTTAGGATATAAGAAAAAAACATTTGGATTTCAAAGACCGTTACGAAAGATTATTTTCAGCCCTAAAAATAATAGTCGGACTTAAGAGACTCTATGAAAGAGGATCTGGCAGAGGCAATTCTCTTCCTTAGAACTCTACATTGCATTTATTTGCATTTGCTAAGCCTAGAACTACATTTCAAGATTAATATAAACCATTTCTAGGTTTTTCAGATTTTGTTTTTGGTTCATTATAGATAAGCTTTGTTTTTGTTCTAAAACAGCCAAATAATGTGGTCTGTATTTTTGAACTGGTAAAGATCCTGTTCCTGATGTTTATGCCTGCTGCTACTATCCAGTCACTTGATTGTTTTCATTGTGTTTGTCTTTTGCTTAAACTGTGCAATACAGTAGACTGTTGGCTTCCCAGTCTTTCCCTCAAGGAATCTATAAAATACATTTGCATATTAATACAGAGGAGTCGGAGTCGGGGAGTCGGAGTCTGAAGTACATAAAACTGAGGAGTCGGAGTCGGAACATTTATCTACCGACTCCACAGCCCTGCTTTAAATGCTGTCCATTTTTAGAGCTAAATTTTATTGTTGAAATTTTATTAATCTCTGTGCACTTATTTACCCTCCTGATTGATGGTAAAATTAACCGTCTCATCCTGCTCCTCTTCCTCGTCACCCACTACTCCACCAGAAGTTTTGGGGGGGGTGCAGCTCCTCCTCTTGCTCCTCCACAGGAGCTGGGGGTGGTGATGTGGATGGCCCTGGCTGCTCCTCCTCATCCCTCTCCTCCTCTTCCACATCCTCCTCCTGCTCCTCCTCTGCGGCCTGTCGCCTTGTGCGCTTGGGGCGCACAGTTGGTAGAGAAGCTCCTATAAAACACAATGTTCATATATGTTAAAATGTTTTCTAATGACGTATGCAAATTCTGTGTACTCTGCTGTATTGTATATGAATACAAATTAATTTATATAGACAGTTAACCAATGGGACAATGTTATATTAAAGGGTCTTGTGGGCACTACAGGGGACTGAGCGTGAGCTGGGCTGCCACCATGGTAAAATGAGTTGTTTTTGTCTCCTTTGTTTTGTTCAGACTTTCCCATGTTAAAAAAAGGGCCTGATGGAGTACACGGGATTACTATAACAACCCCACGCCTAACACAGGAATTTAGTGGGAATCTATATATATATAAAACTCAACGTGTGTGTGCATGTATGTATGTATGTTCCAGCATCACGTCCAAACGGCTAAAGATATTTACATGAAACTTGGCACACAGGTTACTTATATGTCAGCCACAAACATAGGATAGGTGGTTTAACCCTTATCCACCCCCATTTGCCTTGGTCAGGGTTTTTCTTTAAAGTCCCATTTAACTCTATGGGAAATACATGTTACTTCATAACAGCTGTAGATATTTCGATAACACTTGGTCACATGTTACCTATACGTCCACTTAAAGTATAGGATCGTTAATTTATTCCTTAACTACCCCCATTGGTGAGGGTCGGGGTTTTTGTTTAAAGTCCCATGCAAAGCAATGGGAAAAGTATGTTCCCACATAACTTCTGTGTTCCTGTCTGCTGTCCCATGTCTTTTTCCAACAGTACTATGAATACCTTGGCTGGTGGTGATATATGTTACAACAACATGGCGTCTTGGTTAACAACATCTGACCTTACATTAATTACATATGACCTTACATAACTGTCACCAAAGGAGCTGCGGTGGCTCAACGCGATTGCCACTGCGCTGACAAGCCATTCACCTCTGCAGCTAGGGGTTCGGATCCCGCTCTCGGCTACATGTGAATTGAGTTTGGTGGTCTCAGCCCGGCCCCCGGTGGGTGTGCTATGCGAGGTAAGCCTGCGCTTAGTACGCCCACCTCCCTCCCACAAAAACCACCACACTTACACACGCACTCGCAATTGGGTTAACATGCACGCACTCTGACCACGCGGTCTCTAAAAAGAGAGGCGAAGGACTAACGGGGCTGGTTGAGCGGGCAAATCCTCTCACTCCCTTATAGGGAGTCCCTCTGCCCCGTTGGGCTTCGAAGCGGAGCAGGTAGGACGGTCTGTGTGGGAGGACCCCCTCACACCCGCCATTGCCCCCCGGGGCATGGAGAAAGGTGGCATATTACCCCGTGTTCTGTTTTGTTTGTCACTCTTTTTGTTTTGGTGCTTGCACTTTATGTGTGGCGAGTAGGGTGCTGGTCCTCGGGCCGGTCTCTGAAAGTCTTGGGAGTTGGTAGACTCGGCCTTCTGGTTAGGTTCACCGGCTCTCATGGGGTCTCCCTTCGGGGGAGCCTCACCGAGGAGGGTTCTGTTTCGGCAGTCCCTCCGAGGATGTTGGGTCCTTGTGGCTTCGGCTGCTTGGACCGAGATGGGTCCATATGGCTTCGGCTGTATGGACCACAGTAATTCTTTTCCCTGTCAGGAGCCTAACGCCCCGGGGGATCAGAGACGGGACCTTTTCGGAGGACCACTGACGTATGCACCCGTCGCAGTTTTTTGTGATGTCACTCTTTAGGTGTGTGCACTTTTTTCCCTGCACCGGGTGGAGTTTTTGGGTTGTGTTTTGCATGCCACAGGCTTTTCAACAGAAAAAAAACAGCTGGAGGCAGAATGGTTGCAAAACACTATGGGTTTGTTACCTAACTCAGGGTTTCAAGACCAGTCCACCTCCAGCTGTTGCAAAACTACTACTCCCATCAGCCACGGTCTGTCAGTGCATGCTAAGAATTTTACTTTTGCTGCATCTAGGGTGCCACAGTTTAGAGACCCGTGCATAAAGGCCTGAAAAATGTGGGCCTGCAGAACTTACAATACTAGAAGTGCCAGCATTCCCAGGCATGCTGGAAGTTGTAGTTCTGCAACATCTAAAGGGCAATATGTATTCGAACGTCCTTGGGCCTTGAGGACCCTGAAGTCAGGACGTTCGCATGCGTCCTATGTCCAAAAAAATGTTAAATTCATTATGCTAAATAACAAGGAAAAGTGCCTAAATACACATTTACCAACCAGGGTGTCTGCAGCTGTCCAGGCATGCTGGGAGTTGTAGTTTTGTAAAAGCAGGAGACACATTGTTTGTGAAATACTAATATCTGATCATATATACTAACTTTTAAACTAGACTAAAATGCAGTTGAAGATAATGAAATAACAGTGGTCAAAATACTTACACAAATCAGCATCTTTTCCTCAGATAGAGTGAAATTACTTCCAACCATTCTGCTCTGCGATTGCGATGCGATCATAAAGTTGGAAACTGGCAAGGGTCCAGGAAATGGTCGCGTGTTGGGCGCGTGTTGTTCGCGCGATTGCGCATGCGCGATCGAAAAATCGCAATCGCAATATTTTTTTGCTAAAATATCACAAATATTCGATTTCAGAGTGCTCCTACAGCAGTTTTCGAAATATCTGCAAACAATTTCGCATTCGCATTTTGTGAAATTGCGCTAAAATATCTCGAATATTCGATTTCAGAATGAGCCAATCAGAGCGCTCCTACAGCATTTGGGGAAATTCCGCAATAATCATCGCATTCGCAATATTGCGAAATTTCGATAAAATATAACGAATATTCTGAGCCAATCAGAGTGCTCCTTCCGCATTTGCCGAATATTCGCAATTATTTTGTATTGTAAAATATCACGAATATTCTGAGCCAATCAGAGTGCTCCTAGCACTGTTGTCGAAATTTCGCCATCAATATCGCATTCGCATTTTGCGAAATTTCGAAAAAATATCAAGAATATTCTGAGCCAATCAGAGTGCTCCTACCGCAGTTATCGAAAATTCACAATTATTTTCGCATTCGCAATAGCGAAAAATCGCAATCATTTAATTTCGATAAAATATCACGAATATTCGAATTTAGCGAATATATCTTGAATATTCAAATATATATTCGAGATATATCGCGAAATCGAATATGGCATATTCTGCTCAACACTAATGATGGTGTGTACGCGGCATTAGAATCAGTTACGCATAGATAACCATTAGATCCGACAGGCGTAAGGCTCTTACTCTGTCGGATCTTAAATGCAATTTTTTTTTTTCGCCGCTAGGTGTCGCCTCCGTCGTTTTCCCGATCGAGTATGCAAATTAGCAAAATTCCCGAATGTACGTGCGGTCGACGCAGTAAAGATACAACGTTTACGTTAGATTTGCGACGCGTAAAGTTTCCTCTGCTATATGAGGGGCAACCAATGTTAAATATGGCCGTCGTTCCCGCGTCGAAATTTAAAAATTTACGTCCTTTGCGTAAGTCGTCCTTGAATGGGGCTGGACGCCATTTACGTTCACTTCGAAACCAATGACGTCCTTGTGACGTCATTTCGCGCAATGCACGTCGGGAAATTTTAGGGACGGCGCATGCGCAGTACGTTCGGCGCGGGAACGCGCCTAATTTAAATGATCCACGCCCCCTACCCGGATCATTTGAATTAGGCGGGCTTGCGCTGGGGGATTTACGCTACGCCGCTGCAACTTTACAGGCAAGTGCTTTGAGAATCAAGCACTTGCCCGTAAAACTTGCGGCGGCGTAACGTAAATGAGATAAGTTATGCCGCCGTAGTTTTACTCCATTCTACGAGAATCTGGGCCACAGTCCGCATGTCTGAAAGGGGCCTTAGGGATGTTGATGCCATAACTTGTAAACAAATTTTATGCTGATCTCTGCTCACTTTCCTGACCAGGTTCTGTGACTGATTACGGTGGTAATTAAACTCACTAGCCACTTCAACACAGGGCTTTTTTACTCCCTTCCTGCCCAGACCAATTTTTAGTTTTCAGCGCTGTCACATTTTGAATGACAATTGCGCAGTCATGCAACACTGTACCCAATTGAAATCTTTGTTTTTTTCCCCTCACAAATAGAGCTTGCCTTTTGTGGTATTTGATCACCTCTGTGGTTTTTATTTTTTGCGCTATAAACAAAAGAAGAGCGACAATTTTGAAAAAAATTATATATATATTTTACTTTGATTTAATAAATATCACAATTTTGTTTTTAAAACAATTTTTTTCGTCAGTTTAGGTCGATATGTATTCTTCTACATATTTTTGGTAAAAAAAAATAATAATTATGCCGCCGTAGCGCATCTCAATGTACGCTACACCGACACAGCGCAGAGAGGCAAGCATTGAATTCACAAAGCCAATGCTCCCAAATCTGCGCTGGGTTTCCAAGGCGCAAGTCGGCGTAAGTGGAAGTGGGCATGAGCCATGCAAATGAGGCGTGACCCCATGCAAATGATGGGCGAGCGCCAAACAGATACGTATAACGAACGGCGCATGCACCGTCCCGTGGATGCATCCCAGTGCGCATGCTCACAATCACGCCTAGTCATATTCACGTACAACGTAAACTACGTAAAATACGCCGGCTTGTGTTCCCTGGTGCAGACCTTTGCATGTCTGCTGCCGAGTTACACCTCCTTTGTGGGGCATAACTTTACGCCGGACGTATGACTTTACGCGCACTGCGTGGGGCGCACGTACGTTCGTGAATCGGCATATCTCCCTATTTGCATATTTGAATAGAAAATCAATGGGAGCGCCAAATGCCTCCAGCATAAATATGCGCCCACTCTACGCCAGCGTAGGCAAGTTACGTCGGTGGGATGAAGCCTGTTTTTAGGCGTATCTTAGTTTGTGGGGGGTACGGCGCACAGATACGACGGCGCATATTTGCACTTACGCAGCGTATCTGGAGATACGTCGGCGCAAGTGCTTTGTGAATCCGGGCCTATGTGTTTACACACACACAGATCCATGGTCCTGCTGGGATCACGGGCAATCGCGGGTGCCCACCAAACATCGCGGTCGCCGGGCACGCGCACTAGGTCCTGAGCGATGCAGTGTGTCCACGCCCCCTAGAAAGTGGACACAGCTCTCACAGTCTCTGCAGTGCCACACTATTTGTTTACATATTCTGGGCATGCCTGGTAGGGCCCACACTGTGGAGTGTAGCAGCCTGTGAGGCAGGTGCTTCCTACAAGACTGGAACAGAGTTTGTAAGCAAACAGCATGGCATTGCAGAGACTGACAGTTGTAGCTGTCAAGCTGTGGCTCAGCAGGGGAAAGTGCTCAGAGCCACATATATATACTGGTAAGCCCGCAACCCAGCAGGATGAAGGCTGAGGCCTGACTGTTGATTTAACACTGGTATAAAACAGAGTTACATAGTTACATAGTTAGTCAGGCTGAAAAAAGACACAAGTCCATCCAGTTCAACCAGAAAAAAATAAACAAACAAAATAAAAAACACAGTACAATCCCATACACCCAACTCCATACCCACAGTTGATCCAGAGGAAGGCAAAAAAAACAGCAGAGCATGATCCAATTTGCTACAGCAGGGGGAAAAATTCCTTCCTGATCCCCCGAGAGGCAATCGGATTTACCCTGGATCAACTTTACCTACAAATCTTAGTACTCAGTTATTTTATGTACATTTAGGAAAGTATCCAGGCCTTTCTTAAAGCAATCTACTGAGCTGGCCAGAACCACCTCTGGAGGGAGTCTGTTCCATATTTTCACAGCTCTTGCTGTGAAAAAACCTTTCCGTATTTGGAGGTGAAATCTCTTTTCCTCTAGACGTAAAGAGTGCCCTCTTGTCCTCAGTGTTGATCGTAAAGTGAATAACTCAACACCAAGTCCACTGTATGGACCTCTTATATATTTTTTACATGTTGATCATATCCCCCCTAATTCTCCTCTTCTCAAGAGTGAATAAATTCAGTTCCTCTAATCTTTCCTCATAGCTGAGCTCCTCCATGCCTCTTATCAGTTTGGTTGCCCTTCTCTGCACTTTCTCCAGTTCCCTGATATCCTTTTTGAGAACTGGTGCCCAAAACTGAACTGCATATTCCAGATGAGGTCTTACTAATAATACAAGAAAGGACTTTGCTCGCTTTGGAAACCGCAGCTTGGCATTGCATGTTATTATTGAGCTTATGATCTACCAAGACCCCCAGATCCTTCTCCATTACAGATCCCCCCAGTTGTACTCCCCCTAGCATGTATGATGCATGCATATTCTTAGTCCCTAAGTGCATAACTTTACATTTATCAACATTAAACCTCATCTGCCACTCAGTCGCCCAATTAGACAGAGCATTGAGGTCGGCTTGTAAATTGGCGACATCCTGCAAGGACGTTATTCCACTGCATAGCTTGGTGTCATCTGCAAAGACAGAAATGTTACTTTTGATCTCAGACCCAATATCATTTATAAATATATTGAAAAGTAAGGGTCCCAGCACTGAACCTTGGGGTACACCACTGATAACAATGGACCATTCAGAGTAAGAATCATTAACCACGACTCTCTGAATTCTGTCTTTCAGCCAGTTTTCTATCCATTTACAAACTGATAAATCCAATCCTGTAGACCTTACCTTACACATGAGCCGTGTGTGGGGAACTGTATCGAACGCTTTTGCAAAATTCAAATATATCACGTCCACAGCCACGCCTCTGTCCAGGGTTTTACTTACCTCTTCATAAAAGGAAATCAGGTTTGTCTGACAACTTCTGTCTTTCATGATGGTATTTTCTGACATTCCCCTTTAATTACCTGTATACCCGTTGTCCTGCTAGCTTGCTGGTGTTTTGTAAATTTTTGTAAGAGGATCCGTTTAGATAAAGCACAAAACAGGTTTACATTTATGCTGAGCTCACACTGAACTAGCAAATGTAGGAGAAAAATGCAGAGAGAGAATGAAATGACAGATTTTATTGTCCTGACAGAAAAACAAGACACCGAAAGATAGTTACATAGTTACATAGTTAGTCAGGTTGAAAAAAGACACAAGTCCATCCAGTTCAACCACAAACTAGGTTACCTAGGTTCAAAGTGTAAAATTCTAACACTCTAACCTCATACTTAACAGCCAGCTCCGTGATTTTTTCATGTACATTTACATCGGCAGAATGGCACGTACAGGAACATTGGCGTACCTGTACGTCCCTGCCTAGACGTGGGTCGGGGGTCCGATCGGGACCCCCCCCGGTACATGCGGCGGTTCCCCTGGCTTTCCAAGCGATCCGGGATGAGGGGGCGGCTGTTTGTTTTTGTCCGCCCCCTCCGGATCGCTTTTAGCCAATCCGCACACTCCCCCGTGTGTCACTTCCTCTGCCTGTGTAAACACAGGAAGAGGGAAGTGATGTGATCTCTCCTCTCGGCGGTATTTTCAACCGCCGCTGAGGAGAGATCACATCACACAGTGAGTCTGCACAACACTACACTGACACCAGTACACGCAGGCACATTAACCCCTTGCGATCACCCCCACCCCCCTGTCACAGTGTCACTGAATGCAGTGATCATATATGTACTGATCACTGCATTTAGCGTCAGTGTGACAGGCAGTTAGTGTTAGGTTCAGGGTAGCCCCCGTACCCCCCCCAATAAAGTTTTAACCCCTTGATCACCGCCCTAGTTAACCCTTTCACTCCCTATTGCCAGTGTCACTAATCGATCATTTTTCTGATCGCTGTATTAGTGCCGCTGTTCCCGCTAGGTAGCAATTTTTTATTTTTTTTTGTGATTTTTTTTTTACTAAAGACATGTGGCTGAATAAATGTTGGCCTAAATGTTTGACTAAAATTTAGTTTGATTTTTCTTATAACAAAAAGTAAAAAAAAAATGTTTTTTTTTAAAAAATGATGCTCTATTTTTGTATAAATTAAAATCGCAGAGGCGATCAAATGCCATCAAAAGAAAGCTCTATTTGTGGGAAGAAAAGGACGCAAATTTTGTTTAGGAGCCACGTCGCACGACCGCGCAATTGTCTGTTAAAGCGACGCAGTGCCAAATTGTAAAAACCTCTTGGGTCATTTAGCAGCATATTGGTCCGGTCCTTAAGTGGTAAAATGTTGATGAAAACCCAACCTCTGTTGGTTTCTAAACTGTTTAACAGCCTAGAAATCAATAACCACAATCTTTCGGAGAACTGCCTTTAGGGATTCATAATTAGGGATGATAGGAGAGGTAACTGTCAGCGCAGATACAAAGTACATGTATAGATAGGGGTATAGGGTATAGGGGTATAGGTAGAGTCCACACATTCTGCTATCTTCACTTCTAAGCAGCCCATGGATCCGGGACGAGGACTACAGGATGTTACAGATGAGCCTTCTTTCCTTACCTTCTTGTAAGTGAGAGAGGCCCGGAGCAAAAGACAAGCCTGCACTAGGCGCAGGGCCGGCATTACAGGGTTAAAAGAAACCCTTACAAGCCAGGTAGGAGTGGTTAGGAGAGAGGGCAGTGGGGAGGGGAGGAGAGGTGATAAATTACTTCCTCCCGGGGGGTGTGGCCAACCGGCGCGGAAGATGGCAGCATAAGGCGTGTGCTCGTTATCCCAGGGGACTCGTTAGAACGACTGCAGCCCGCACAGCTCTACTAGCACCGCTCATCCTAGCCCCGGAGACATCCTAGCTCCCGACCGCGATGTCCAGAAAGAGGCCCACGGAGTACAAGCCTCAGAAGCTCACCGAATTCTCCTTCAAGCCAGCGGAGAAGGTCAGTGGGAGCAAAGATGGCGCCGCCTCGTCCGCGCCATGGGAGGTACGGGACTCCTACACGGACTTACCTGATGATGGGCCTGATGTCCAGACCCCTCTACTAGCACCTGACCTCCCCATCGATCCTCCAGAGGGCGACCCCCTCACCAGGAGCCCTGCGAAAGCATAAATGCGACTAGACACGCGGCCGCCTCAGACACCAATTGAGGCCCCGGCTTTTAACCCGCTTATCTCCAACCAGGCCCTGCATTCTTCTATGGCTTCCTTCCCCACCTCAGGTCAGCCAGTAATTGATTCTACCCTCAAGGATATGCTAATGTAACTGCAGTCCTCCCTGATGACAGACCTATCCTCATTATTTCAAAAAGTCACTGCTGACATTCGGTCTCTGGACTCCAGAGTGTCGCAACTAGAAGATGGCATGGCAGATTGTACCTTCACTGTCAATGGTGTGATTGATGCCTATGATGACATTAGAGAGGAACAAAAATGAATGCGCACCAAGTTAGCAGACTTGGAAGACAGATCACGCCGAAATAATGTGAAGCTGGGGAGTGTTCCGGAATCCATACTTCCTGCTGATCTGCCCAAGTTTGCAAAGGAACTTATACACACGATCCTGCCAGATATAGCGCCCAGGGACCTGGTAATCGACCGGATTCATAGAATCGCCAAACCGTCTCACCTTGCTGCCACGGTACCCAGAGTCCATTTCTATCACGTGAAAGAAAAACTCATGTATGGGGCCAAAGCTAATTCTCCCCTGCCGGCACCGTTCACGGATGTTCAACTATTTCTGGACCTTTCAAAGTTCATCCTCCAACAGCGTAGGCTGCTGAACCCAGTGATGAAGGGGCTCCTGAATCACAAGATCCAATACAAGTGGAGGCACCCGGCTACTCTACTTATAACCCACAATGGCAAAACCCATGTGGTTGGAGATCTAACGTCAGGCCTGAGCCTTCTCCACGCCTGGAGCATACTGCCTGCCCCTCCAGCTCCCCTCCCTCCCCGCAGCGGGTCTACCCATCGCCGCAACCAGGATCAAAACCAGTCTTCGATGGCATGACGCTTTTTCTTTCATGATGGGCCGACTACTCACCCATATCCCCCTGGGCTCTGATGACGTCTCCTGATTGTTGTTTATTCTTTTTTTCTTGTTTCCACATAGTCTTGAACTGTTTCCCCCTGTCAGAGGTCGCAGAAAATCATTGCTTCACCTCCCACTTTCAACTGTTCTGAGGAGTGCATACACCATCCATTAGAGCAACTGAATAATAACTGTGTACCTGCTTTCGTGTAGGGTGTGCTCCTCTGTTTGTTGTTTTTTCTCTCCACTGTATATTCAACCTGTTCCTTCTCTCTAAAACCTCATATTGCTCTATTCACAGACCTAGTACCTTCACAAAGAGGACCTCGGATCTATTGCTGTCATTCACGTTACCCTGAACGTTCGCCAGTGTTGACCCTTTGCCATCGCCTCGACCAACTGTAAGTGTTTTACCAGCCCCCTGACACTCACCATACTCCCACGATGTCACTCAAAATGTTGTCCCTAAATGCTAACGGGCTTAACCATCCAGCAAAGCGCCACTCACTCTGGAGGTCTGTCAAAGATCTCCACAGTAACATTGTATGTGTTCAAGAGACCCACCTCCTGGAACCTGATTGGAAGCTGTGCACCAATCGACAATTCAAGCACATCTATCAGGCTTCCAACCATTCTAAAACCAGGGGGGTAATGATAGCCATCTCAAACAAGGTCGACTTCCAAAAAACCAAAGTTTTTTTTAGACCATGAAGGTCGCTACATAATCCTAGTATGCACGATCAACAAGGAGACATACACACTAATCAACCTGTATGCCCCGAACACGCACCAGACCCATTTTGTTCGCTCAGTTCTCAAAAGGGCCACCTTCTCATATGCAGAGACTTTAACCTTGTCCCTGACCCCCACATTGACTCTACTTCTGCTGCGAAAAGGAAGTCCTCTCCGCTACACAACCTTATCTCTACGCAGAACCTGTATGACGTTTGGAGGTGCCTCCATGGCACCGAGAGAGATTATACCTATTCTTCTTCCAGGCACAATTCCTACTCGCGAATCGATATTTTTTTGTCAGACAAATGGCTACTGCAAAATATATCGGCCTCCGAGATCCACACTGCCACATGGTCGGACCATGCTCCGATTTCAATCACCGTAGAAAATTCCATGCGAACCCACAACTCACGTATATGGAAGGCCAACAACTATCTCTTACAACACATAGACTATGCTCCAGAAATTGCGAAATACACTGAGGAATTTTTTCTTCTGAACAAAGGTTTGGTGTCCGACCCTGGGGTGGTGTGGAGTGCACATAATGCCTTCATGAGAGGTGTACTGCTGAAGATTAGTGCATTGTATAAAAGGAAGAGGACGCAGCGAATAGACGAGCTTACATCCCAAATTGCATCCCTCGAGTCACAACACAAGGCTGACTCTCGTTCCCCACCCCCCACTGCACTTTTTTAATTGAGACAGGAATTGCGTTCCCTGCTTTTTCACTCTTATG
Organism: Rana temporaria; assembly: GCF_905171775.1. NCBI lineage: Eukaryota > Metazoa > Chordata > Amphibia > Anura > Ranidae > Rana > Rana temporaria. The sequence goes on from NC_053496.1 coordinate 147,452,222, forward strand.
ACCGCCTTCAACGGAGGGTAAAGGCTACCACCTACTCCACATCCAATAAAGCAGGCAAACGACTAGCCCAGCGCCTTAAGGGCCAACGGGCCAAGACCAAGATAGACAGATTCTTTCACCCCCATGACCGCACCCCACTTACTAAACCCCAGGACATTGCCAATGCGTTTAGCGATTACTATAGTGACCTATACAACCTAAAAAATGATCCCTCCACCTTCCAATCCTCACAGGATGATATAGACAATTTTCTCCGGAACCTCCATTTACCGACCCTGACTGCCGACCAACTCTCGTCCCTTAATGCTCCCTTTACAGAACAGGACATTTTGAAGACCGCTCTCTCCCCTTGAACAAAGCCCCAGGGCCCCTATAGTATTCAGGAGAATACTATAGGAGTTTCTCTACCCAATTGACTCCCCACCTAGTTGAAGTTTTTAACATCGCTGCCTCCTCTTCGAGATTCCAACATGAAATGTTAAATGCCCTAGTTATTACTATACCTAAACCAGGAAAGGAGCCATCTTCCCCCCAAAATTTTCGCCCGATTTCCCTGCTCAACCTAGACATCAAAATTTACTCCAAGACTATAGCAACGAGGATGATAGATATAATGCCCACCCTAATATATAGAGACCAAACGGGCTTTACGAAGGGCAGGCAGGCATCAAGATGCCACCCGACGGCTTATTGACATTGTACATCACGTAGAATCTACCGGAACGCCTTCTCTGCTCCTCTCCCTGGATGCAAAGAAGGCGTTCGATAGAGTGCATTGGTCGTACCTTAGATCAGTGCTCTGCAAATTCGGCTTTGTTGACCGCATCCTCGACGCCATCATGGCTCTTTACTCCTGCCCCTATAATATTTGTGGAGGGTATGACCTCTCGTCCATTCCCTATAACCAATGGCACCCGTCAGGGTTGCCCCTCAATCCCCCCTTCAATTTACTCATGGAACCTCTGGCAGCCCACATTAGACACAATCATCTTATCTCGGGCATTCAAATTGGCCAAACATCCCACAAAATCAGTTTATTCACAGACGATGTGATCTTGCTGCTAACGAATCCGGCTTCTTCCCTGGTGGAGGTACATAAAGTGATCCAACAATTTAGCTCTATCTCGTACTACAAAGTCAACTCGACTAAATCACTGATATTGGATATAAACCTAGACTCTACTACAAAGAACTTGTTGCAAATGCAATATGACTACAACTGGGCAGAAAAAGTCATTCCCTATTTAGGTATACACTTGACCAGAACTACCAAATCCCTGTTCTCGACCAATTTTGTCCCCTTGCTCTCCAAGATTAGGGAGGATTCCCTACAGATCTCAAAACACAAACTTTCCTGGACGGGTAGATTGGCGGCATTTAAAATGACATGCCTACCACAGATTCTATAATATTTTAGAACCCTGCCTATCCCAATTCCCACATCTTACTTTAGGTCCCTTCAATCTGTTCTGAATACCCTTCTATGGTAAGGGAAGAAACCACTTTGTGCTCATTCCAATCTGATTAAGCACAAATTAGCAGGCGGGGTGGGTTCAATAGCTTTTGCGGACTACTACCTTGCTGCCGTCCTGGCACAACTACCAGAATGGTTCAAACCCCAGCCGGCCTCCCCCTGGGCCCAGTTGGAAAGTTCCTACCTCCAGCATGCCAGCCTGAAAGCCTGGCTAATGAGCGTTCCGCTGGGGGCAAAAATCCCACCCTCCTTCCCGCCTATGATGAAAGCCTCGGCATCATCATGGCAAAAACTGGTCTCCCTTCTGAATAGAGTCCCAGCTTCCTCATGCCACCAAATACCCCTGGAATCCCTCCAGTTCCTTGCCCCGGATCTACCTATTTCCCAGTGGACCCTAAAGGGATAAGCTCCATACAGAGCCTGCTTCTCGACTGTAGTCCCAAGCCCTTCTCAATACTGCAGGAGGAGTTCGGCCTCCCCAAGTCAGACTTCTACTCCCATTTACGGATAAGTCACTGCCTGCGTAAGATTCCCTTACCCCTATACACCACTCCCGTTAAGATCTGGGACTTCCTCACTAACAATACCTCCAAGGTTAAGGGTATCTCCTACTTCTACAACCTCCTCCACTCCAAAAGGCAGTTTACTAAACTGCCCGCTTGTCTCCAGTGGGAGAGGGATTTATCCCTCTCCTTTTCGGATGATCAATGGTCCTCAGCCCTTAGTTCCGTCTACAATTCCACTAAATGCGCGGCCCTCTGGGAACTCACCCAAAAAATCACCCTGAGGTGGTACATGACACCGGCTAGAATGGCGTCTTTCGCCCCACAATCCTCCAACCTATGTTGGAGGTGTAAATCCACAACAGGCAACATTTTCCACGTGTTTTGGTCCTGCCCCCGCGTACATCCCTTTTGGCTGGAGCTTTTTAATCTCCTGTCTGACACACTTAAAATGAGGGTGAGCCTGCATAAGAGTAATTGATCGGAATGCTGAAAATGTATGCTTACCTTCTTTTTTCTGTACTCCTTGTGTAAAACCTTTCAATAAAAAATATTGATTAAAAAAAAAATGAGGGTGAGCCCCTCCCCACAACTGGCGCTCCTGAACCTACCTAAAGGATATACCCCACTCCTTCAGGTGTGTAACCTCGCACATTCTTCTGGCTTCCAGACGCTGTATCACGAGGTTATGGAAATCAGAAGAAATACCACAAGTATCCCAAACTATTGACCTTGTTAACCTACATTATTGCCATGAATCACTGCTGGCAGCCAGCAATGATCTGGGTAAAAAATCCTGGGGGGCTTGGTTCCCCTGGGCATCAGGTACTAGAGCTGTGCCGATATATTGAGACTCCAACGTTACTTTCTTAACTCTCTTGACCGAGCAGTATGTACATTCACTTTCTTTCACGATTTCCTTTTATTCTTTTTGCGTTGTTTTGAGGTAACTACCCCTACAGGTTAATGTTCTGTTTAATATTAGGGGTTAAACCCCCAGTTGGTTTGGGCGACGGTGGTCTGCCTTCCTCCGGGTCCACAAAGGTGCTCCCAAGTGGGGTGGGTCTGGAGGAGAGGAGACCACAAACTCAGTAATTGTGATCCCTGATGTACCAATGTCCTTTGGATGGAGATGCTTGCAAGTTTCATGCAATTGTCTTGTTATTTGTTAAAATGCATAAGCTCTCAGGGTTCTTACGCTTTTGTACCATTGCATTGAATTTAATAAAAATTATTGTTGAAAAAAAAAATTACTTCCTCCCCTATTCCCGGGCAGCACAGCGTGGGGAAAAGTTCAGAGGTAGGAGCACGTTTAGCTGGGGAGTTGTAATGGCGGAGGTGGACGATATGCTAGCTAGATTGCGGGCAGAGACCGAGCGGCGCGGCGAGGGGTGGCTGCAGCAGATGCTGGGGCCGCTTCTCCCGCAAGGGGGAGGACAATCACAGGGGGAGGACAACCACGCCAGCGTGGAGGTCGCAGCCTCCAGAGTGGTACTTCCCGGGACCCTCAACTAAGCCACAGCGGAGAGATGGGAGTCCCAGCAGGGCCCCTTCGGGCCCCCCGCTAAGCGGACAGCTCCGGTGGTAGCGGGGGCTCCGGGAGGAATCCCGACGCGAGCAGAGTTCCGGGGGCAGATGGTCGGGAGGCTCCAGTGCGGTGGCTAGGCCCGCCTGGCGTGTCAATCAATGTACAGCGGGCTCCGCCCCGGTTGTGCACCGGAGGGCCCAGAGCAGAGTCTCTGGCAGAGTCTTCTACAGGTCAGGTATAAAGTTTTCACCAATAAAACCCTTGGTAAACCTGAAGGTTGGCACAACTTGCCCACCATGATGGGTGAAAGCTTGAACCACCTTTAGTAGCTTTCCTGCAGCATTGATCAGGTAGAAAGAAAATCATTTTTATTTATGTATTATCTTCTTTGGAGTAGGATGTCTTTCCTGGTTCTCACCACTGGAGAGAGTAAGTGCAACCTGGTGTTTTCTTACATAGCCTTCCAGGATAACATGCTCAGTGAAGTCTGTCAAATATAACACCACTCAGGGGCGTGGCCGGATGTGAAGGCAGCAGGACGTGTTCCCGGTGAGCTCCGCATCGATCCTGCTTAGATATCCTGCCTGTGGAGTTAAGCTGTCCCTTTTGCGGTACTTACGGTACCAGGCTGCGTGGACCGAGTCCCGGTCATGAGAAGGGGAGCATCCCGGCAGGCGAAGCAATCCCAGAAGTGTCAGCACAGGACCCGCTCTACACGAGGCCCTGTCACGAGTCCAGCCACCGCCATATTGCCTTCCCCTCCTCTCACCAAGCTGGAACGGAGACAGGCTGAGAGGGTGGCAGCTGCGGCCGCAGCTGCTCCAGTCGAACAGGTAGCAAGCCCTGAACAATCTCCAGCAGTTTCTCCGGCTCCTGAGACGGCGCAGGAGGCTATTACCAGGCCTATTCTTGAAACCATAACTGCCAGCAAGGCGGCGGTGATGGTCAGTATATATCATCTCGCTGCAGAGTGTAACCTGATAAGGCATGACTTGGACAAGATACGGAGCAGGCTGACAGAGGCTGAGGAGAGGATTTCTGAGGTGGAGGATGTGTCCCACTCCCAGGGGAATCAGTTGGCAGAACTGCAAGAAGTGGTAAAGTTGCTGCAAAGCAGAGCTGAAGATGCCGAGGACAGGCAAAGGAGAAATAATGTGAGGGTGGTAGGCTTGCCTGAAGGTGCTGAAGGGGCTCAGACTGCCTCGTTTGCAGAGCAATTTTTCAAGCAGTTGCTAGACCTGGGGGATCTTCCTCCAACATAAGCGGTGGAGAGGGCCCATCGGGTCCCCGCTGGCAGGCGCCCCCTGGGTAATTATCCCCGGCCGTTCCTGGTGAGGTTCCTAAACTACAGGGACCGGGATATGATTTTGGCTGCCTCGCGGAAACGTCCTGAGCTTAAATTTGACAGTGCAAAGGTGATGCTGTTCCCTGACTTTTCGGCTGAAACCCAGAGATGGCGTTGTTCCTTTAATGATGTGCGGAGGAGGTTCAGAGAGAAGAATATTCCATACAGTATGCTCTATCCTAGCAAGCTACGTGTGCAACACAATGGTGTGGTTACATTTTTTGATTCCCCGCTAGATGCATCTGAATGGCTGGACCGGAATCCGTGAAGAAGGCCGAGTTCGAGATGAGTATCTGTGTTCTGTTGGTTAACCTATTGTGCCTTTTTTTCTGCTGGATGCTGTGAGGGGGCTGGGACAAGAGCCTGACTTTTGCTTTTTGTTTTTTCTCCTCTCCTGGTTGCCCCCCTTCATATATATTTTTCATTATTCTGGCAGTTATTTTTTCCCATCGACTGTCCAAATAGTTCTGCCACCTTGCAGGGATGAGGTTTTCATTTGTTTCTGCCTGTGTGTATGTATGTATATCTATATATATATATGTATATGCAGTGCTAAATGTTCTTTCTGGCCATTTTATCATTGGGAGGTGGTTGCTACGTTTCCTTTTTTTTTGGGGCACAAGGTGGCGCTGTTTCCTAACTCCTGCTGAACTGACTGCTCCCAAGTTATCTGTTTATGGGACTAAAATGTGAATTGCTCCCTTTATTTTTTTATTTTTTTGCTTAGTGATGCGGAGTTCACTGGAGAGACCAGACAACTTTTTCTGGATCTGCTGGACAATCGAACAGACGGTTGTTCTTCCCATACCTTCTCAACAAGTCTAATTTTTCATTGTTGGGGGGGGTTTTGTTGTTTGGGACTTAAGCCTATACCAGACAAGGTTGGAATTGTTTTTGTTTGGGTAAAGGGAGGGTATACTGCTCAGCACTCTGTTCTCTTTTCTTGAAGATGGTCTCCCCCTCAGGGGGGGGGGGGGGGGTCCCTGGCCCCTCAGTGTATTTTGTGTGATTTATGGGTGGGACTGGTGGGCCTCATTTGGGTGATGATAATGGCTAATGTAGTGGAGGTGGTGTCCTGGAACGTGCAAGGTCTGAACAACAAACTCAAGAGGGCCTCGGTGTTCCAGTATCTCAGACAGTCTAGGCCGCATGTTGTTCTCCTGCAGGAGACTCATTTGGATGGCAGCAGGGTGTTGGCACTGCAAAGGCCCTGGATTCAGCAGACTTTCATGCTACCTACTCCACGTTTGCGCGGGGGTATCCATCCTCATTAGTAAGTCGGTCTCTTGCAGGCTCCATCAGGTGGTCTCAGATCCGGGGGGGGGGGCGGTTTCTGGCATTGGTAATGGATATTAACTATAAGAAAATCCTGCTGGTGAATGTCTATCTTTGCGTTTGGCAGCCCCGGGATGGTGTCGGATGTCCAGGAAGTCTCTTATCTGGCTGGGGGTCTCTCAGACCACAACCCGCTTTCCGTCTCCTTGGCCCTCTCCTTGGGACGGGGGTCAGGGGGTTGGAAACTTTCACCGGGATGGTTGAAGCAGGATGGGCTGAATGCTCATCTTCTGGAGGCGGTCTCGGATTACTGGCTGAGAAACCCGGAATCTGCTGACCCCCCTATTGTCTGGGATGTCTGGGAAGTTATACGCTGACCAATTGGCACCCAGACTCACAGCATTACTAGCCTACTCTATTCAGAATCAATGCCTGCCGCAATCCATGCTTGACGCCTATATGGTCTTGCTTCCTAAGCCAGGTAAAGATCCTCTGGAGTGTGCATCATATAGGCCGATTGCTCTTTTAAATATGGATCTGAAAATCCTTACCAAGGTGCTGGCCAGGAGACTGGGGGGAGTCATCTTGTCCTTAGTGAACATCGATCAGAAGGGTTTTATGCCTGGTAAGTCTACGGACACCAACCTGAGACGTTTATTTACACATCTCCAGATTCCTGGTTCTACCTCTTCCACTAGGGTGGTGGTTTCGATTGATATAGAGAAGGCTTTTGACTCTATCGATTGGAACTACATGTTGGCGGTATTGGAGGAAATGGGTTTTGGCCGGACTTTTTGTAAGTGGATCTCTTTATTATATACCAATCCTAGGACGGCGATTCGCGTAGGCAGCCACACATCTTCTTTCTTTCAAATTGGTAGAGGCACGAGGCAGGGTTGTCCCCTGTCGCCCTTTTTGTTTGCCCTCATGATGGAACCGATTGCGGTAGCATTGAGAATGTCAGGGGAGGTCAGGGCGCTCAGGGTGGGGTCGGTGGATGAGGGCTTGGCGCTCTATGCAGATGATTTGCTATTGTTTTTACAGGACCCAAAGGAATCGTTGAGGTTGGTTCTGGGTACTCTGAATAAATTTGCACAATACTCCGGGTTGAGGGTTAATTGGTCAAAGTCGTCTATCTTGCCACTGGACGCGGGGGCCAGGGCCTTTGCGGACCCGGCCTTACCGTTGCAGTGGGTGGAACAAATCACATATCTGGGGGTGGAGATTACGGCGGATGTGGGTGACTACATTTCCCTTAACCTCAGGCCGCTTTTGGGCCTTTTTAAGCGGAAAATTCAGGCATGGCAGAAACTCCCATTATCATTAATCAGAAGGATTAAGCTATTGAAAATGAAAATTCTCCCAGTGGTCCTTTACTTTTTGCGTAACGCTCCTTCCTGGATCCCCAAGTCCTTTTTTAAAAAATTGGACCGCCTCACTAGTACATTTTTATGGGCCCCTGGGCAACCCAGAATAGGATTGAAGGTCTTTCAGGAGCCATGGGGTGAGGGGGCGTTGGCCCTGCCGGATTGGCGGAAATATTATTTGGCTGGACAATTGGTGTTTGTTCACAGGTGGTTGACGTCGGATGATGGAGACTCGGCCACGGTATTGGAGGTGGCCCACTTGGGTTCATACGAATCGCTACGGCTGGCCGTTCATAGGGGGGTTAAGATGGACCTTCCACTCACAGCGTCTATGAAAGCTACGATTAAGGCCTGGGGGGAGGCGGTTGCTATGGCGTGCCCAAGTTATAAGGGTTTTTCCCCATCCACTCCGTTGTGGATGAATCCTAGGTTGCCACACTTTTACTCCTTTGATGATCCTATGAGCTGGGTGGTAAGGGGGATTAAGACTCTGAAGGATATTACTATGGATGGGGAACTATTAACTTTCGACCAGATTAAAGCTAGACATTATCTACCAAATTCTCAATTTTTCCGTTACATTCAATTACGACACGCGTTCCAAGCACAGTTTAGAACTTTGACTGTAGAGTCCATATCTTCAGATCTGGAGAATCTGCTGATGACGGAGGGTCTCACCAAAACTCTGTCAGTTTCTTACAAAGGGTTGTTCGCCACTAGCCCCAGGGCGGTCCACAAGTGTAGAGAGCGGTGGGAGGCGGAGGTCCCGGATATTCAGGGGGAGGAATGGGATGACATGTGGGCGCACCCGTTCCAGCACCTGGTGTCGGCTAGGGATAGACTTATCTATTTTAAATTCCTCCATAGGATTTATTATACACCTGCTAGGCTGGCGTCTATTTATCCGGCAGTACAGGCAGAGTGCTGGAGATGTACATTTGCTCCAGCGGCTGCGGAACATATCTTTTGGAGCTGCCCTCTGATCTCCATTTTTTGGACAGAGGTTACATCTTGTGTATCGGAAATTTTGATGATTCCTGTTCCAGTGACGGTTAGGGTGTGCCTCTTGGGGCTGGTCGAGGATGTGCTCCCATCTAGGGCTCACGGGACTCTACTCAATATACTTCTATTCTATGCAAGAAAGGCAATATTATTACGGTGGCGCAGACCGGGGTCCCCTACTTTGGGTTTCTGGAAGGGCTTAGTTAATTCTATGATGCCATATTACAAGTCAACGTACTTATCAAGGGGGTGCGGAGGGAAGTTTGATAAGGTGTGGCATGGTATAACTCGGATTTGACTCTGGGTTGATGTCTTTAATTGGGGACTGGCTGACTGTGGGGTGATTGTATGTACTTTGCTTTATGTTGTATAGATGAGTTGGACACATAGAGGTCCTACTGCAGAATCCGAGCAGGAGGGGTTGTGGGGTGCATAAGGTTCAGAATATTGCTGGGGAGGGAGTGCTGAGCGGGGGGGGGGGGGGGTGTTCTTGGTTTGTTAAATTGTTAGTCAGGCTCTGTCTATGTTAGATAGAGGTCACTGATTGTACCTGTGTTATGGGCCATGTTGGGCCTTGTTTTTTCTGTCAGAATAGAGACATGGATGGGGAGGGCCAAAAGTGGTTGCTAGTGCCTGTACGCAATGCAGGACACCTGTGTGCAGGCACCAAGAGGCTGGTTTAAAAGCCCAGCAAGCCAGAGCCTTTTGTATGCGGCATGGACACGGAGCTGTGGGCTGTAAGCATCCCTGTGGATTGAACCAGGCAAACCTAAGACTCCTACCTGGCCTCAGGTTGTGCAGTAAGCTGATATTTTTGTGTATTGTAAGACTATAGCACAACAGTGATTGCATTTGTATTTGTGGATAGTACCAAGAACTAGGGATGAGCTTCGTGTTCGAGTCGAACATACTGTATGTTCGACTCGAACATCGTATGCTCGATCGATCGTCGAAATACGAACAAAACGGGTCGTTCGCGACAAATTCTAGTTACGCGCCACAGCCCATAATTCACTGCGGCATTGCACGCTGATGATTGGCCAAGCATGCACTATGACCCGCCTGCTTGACCAATCACAGCGCCGTCAGTACAGAGAGCCGTAATTGGCCAAAGCCAGGGTGGCTTTGGCCAATTATGGCTCAGGGCTTTAGTACACGCCCCACACTATAAAAGGCTGCCTGCAGGGCGGCCTTGTGTAGTGTGTTGCGGCGCAACGGGCTGAGGAGGCCATTCTCAGACCGTCCACTAGTGGAATTCCTCGACCGACACCTGCCTCATCCTCGAAACATCAGGAGGAGAATGACGCCTCAGGGGACTCCTCGGATGACCTGGATGCCTTCGGCTTTGCCTTTTCCATGGTCCAGCCCTATGTGCAGGCAGTAAAACAGGTGATTGGCTGGGAGGAGACTGAGACAGAAGTCAAGAAGTCTGAAGCCTCGTACACACGGCCGAGGAACTCGACGTGCCAAACACATCGAGTTCCTCGGCCAGTTCAGCACTGAAGCCGCCGAGGAGCTCGGCGGGACGAGAGCTCCCATAGAACAACAAGGAAATAGAGAACATGTTCTCTATTTCCTCGTCGAGCTCCTCGTCGGCTTCCTCGGCTGAAAGTGTACACACGACCAGTTTCCTCGGCAGAATTCAGCCAGAAACTCGGTCGGAAGCTGAATTCTGCCGAGGAAACTGGTCGTGTGTACGGGGCCTAAGGCATACTTCCCCGTTCTCAAACGCCAGATTTCCTTTTTCCCTCTCATGGACGAGATTAAGGGTGTGATTGATCCTTAAACTATAAACTATATCCTCTCTCGGAAGCAGACTCTGTAATGCTCGAGGCCCCTCCAGTGGTCGATGCAGCTGTGGTAAGGTTAGCGAAAAACGTTACGCTGCCTATGGAAGATTCAACGTCATTTAAGGATCCACTGGATAGAAGAATGGATCTCGACCTCAAGAAAGCCTACCAGATGGCGGGCAATGCCTGCAAGCCCGTGGTTGCCTTAACATCAGTGTCCAACGCGCTACGTGTTTGGACAGATAATATAGAGTCTGCAATCCAGCAGGATGTCCCTAAGGAGGACATTATTAAGGCCTTAGACAAGCTAAAACTCTCAGCAGACTTTATTGGGGAAGCTGCCATCGATTCAGTTTGATGCTTTGCAAGGGCAATGCTCCACACAGTAATGGACAAACGGGCCTTGTGGCTGAAACCATGGTCAGCAGATATTGCATCGAAACAGAATTGGTGCAAAATACCATTTTGATGGGAAAGCCCTATTTGGGGAGAAGTTGGATAAAGCCATATCTTGCGTTACTGGCGGGAAGTCGGGCCTGTTACCCCAGGACAGGCGATCCAAGTGCTTCAGGACATTCACACCCAGATTCCAATATTCTAAGAACAAGGACTACAGACAGTCCAGGCAGGGAAAAGGTTTTAGGCAAAATTGGAAAAGCACGCAGTCCACCTTCCTCAAGAACCGTAGACAGGGATCCGTGCCTACTCCACAGGATTCTGCTAAGTCCTTTTGATGCAGAACCATACCAAGCGTTTCCGGTGGGGGCCAGACTCCAACACTTCACGAAAATCTGGGAGCAAAAGTGCAGGGATCCTTGGAAAATTTCCACTGTAAAATACGGGTACTTCTGGACGTTTCTAGACAAACCCCCAAAGACTTCTTCTCTCCAACAAGGGTGTCAAGGTCCCCTCAAAATGCGGAAGCTCTACAGCAGTTTCTTCTCTCCTTACAGGAACAGCAGGCAGTAATCCCAGTACCTCCATCAGAAAGATTTACAGGTTTTTAATCCACCCTGTTTCTAGTCCCCAAAAAAACTGGAGGTTGGAGACCCGTCATAGACCTAAAGAGGCTAAATCGCTACATTTTCCCAGAACGATTCAAGATGGAGTCACTACAAACAATCGTCCGTGTAATCCAACCAGGGGACTGGATGTTATCAATAGACTTACGGGATACTTACCTACATATACCCATACTCCCCTATTTCCAGAAGTATCTGAGGTTTGCAGTAAGCCAGGTACATCTTCAATTCCGGAGTCTCCCATTTGGCCTCTGCACATCACAGAGAGTCTCCACAAAGACACTGATTGCCATCATAGCCCCTCTAAGGGAGCAGTGGCTTTGAGTATACCATTATTTGGACGACCTTCTTCTCCTGGCAAGCGATCCAGCCCAATTGGTGGAACACAGGGAAGTTCTTCTGACGACGTAGAGAAGGATGGAAGGTGGTAGAGTTTGGATGGAAGATAAACCAGGAGAAGAGTCACCTGTCTCCAACCCAGTAAATGATTTATCTGGGTGCACTGTTCAACACAAAGTATGGTACAGTATCCCTTCCACCTCAGAAAGTGACGTCTATTATTCAGCAGATGAAGAGTGTGAGTGCGAGACTCCATCTGACCGCCTCGAAATGTCTGAACCTGATAGGCCGGATGTTGTCATGTATCCCCATGGTCCCTTGGGCCCATTGGCATTTGAGATATTTCCAACTGGAATTCTTGAGGCAGTGGAACAAACGATATCTATCTCAACCTATGGTCCTTCCATGCGACAGGCTTGGTATCAAATATCCTGGAGATCCGGACAGCCTACTGTGCATTGTTAGCCCTAGAATTCGAGATCACAGGGAGACCAGTTCTTCTACGGATGGACAACAAAGCCGCTGTATCTTATATACACCGTCAAGGAGGGACGCACAGCAGGTCCCTACTGAGGGAGGTGGAACCCATAATCCTCTGGGCAGAAAGAAATCTAAAGGACCTAAATGCAGTCTACCTGCCCGGTCATCTAAACTCAAAAGCCAACCTCCTATCTCGCAGGTTCATAGATGCCAACGAATGGTCTCTACACCCAAGAATTTTCAACTGGATAGTGAACCAGTGGGGGCTCCCCGAGCTGGACCTATTTGCAACAGCGTGCAATTCCAAGCTTCCAAGGTTCATCTCGAGGCTCCCACATCCCCAGGCAGAAGCAGTAGACGCTCTCTCAGCCCCCTAGGCATGCAATCTGGCCTATGCCTTCCCTCCACGGCCTCTCATTCCAAAACTCCTGGCAAGGATCATGATAGAGTCCACAACAGTAATAGCGGTTCTACCATACTGGCCGAGACGTCCATGGTTTCCTACGGCAATGTACCTGAGTACTCAGTCTCCGGTCAAGGTTTTCGCTGATACCCTTCCTCCTCGCTCAGGGATGTCACACCCATCCAGATCCAGGCAGGCTGAACCTTCACATCTGGCGGCCTGAAAGGCAAAGGTTTGAATCACTAGGATGTTCCAACGAGGTTATCGCAACCCTCCTCAGGGCTAGAAAGCCTTCCACAAACAGTATATACGATAGGGTGTGGAACAAGTTCAGGGCCTTCATGATTATCAGAAGCTGCGATCCAGATTCTCCATCATCCTCGCAAATGCTTGAATTTTTGCAGGCAGGCCTGGGCATGGGTCTTGCTCCAAGTACATTAAAGGTACAGGTAGCGGCAATTTCAACAGCAACCAGCAGAAGGTGGGCCGAGGATCCGTTAAGAATCCAATTTTACAAGGCCGTCAGAAAGACTCGACCGCCAACTAAACAGGCTTTTCCCACCTGGGACCTCGCTATCATCCTAGAGTGCTTAGCCAGCCCACCTTTTGCTCCTTCGGACTCGGCATCACTTTGGAATCTAACCTTGAAGCTTACCTTCTTGATAGCCATAACCTCTGGCAGACGGGTTTCAGAGCTCCAAGCTTTAGGGGCAGATAATAACCATATCCTATTCTACCCTGACAGAGTGGAGCTCAGAACAGTACGAGGATTTATCCCCAAGGTCGCATCATCTTTGACCATGTCGGAACCCTGGGCGCTCCCAACGTTTCTAGAACAGGACTCAGGTTCTCTTCACCAACTGGACATTGCCTCCACCCTGAAATGTTATCTCCAGGTCACGGCATCCTTCAGAGACTCTACCAGGTTTCTCATAATTCTCTGGGGGAAGAACAAAGGCAAGGAGGCGTCAGCAAGAACAATTGCCTCATGGATCGTTAAGCCTATCCACAAGGCGTACAGGGAAAGGGGTCTGGACCCCCCTTTGATGGTCAGGGCGCACTCCACTAGGGCGGTCTCTGCCTCTTTGGCGGCAAGAGCAAACGTGTCAATCAAAACTATTTGTAGGGCAGCGACCTGGTCGTCCCAACATACGTTTCTGAAGCAATACCTGGTAGACCCAGGAGCTCTCTCATCGGTAGAATTCGTCACAGGCGATCAAATCAGCTGTTGCTTCCTCCTATTGATAATAATAATAATTCCTTTGAAATAAACTTCTAAGCATCATCCCACCGGTCTCAGCTAGTTATTTGTCACAGGTATGCTGCCATGGAGGCACCAGGAAAACAGAAAATGGTACCATACTTACCGTAATTTTCTTTTCCTGGTGCCTATCCATGGCAGCATACAATCCCACCCTCGGTATTCTATATTACGGAGAATGTGGGGGCTGTGCTAACCAACTCTTTTATAATATTCACTAGTCCTGAAGGAGGAGCCAAAGCGGAGCTTGTCACATGTATGCTGCCATGGATAGGCACCAGGAAAAGAAAATTACAGTAAGTATGGTACAATTTTCTGTTTTCTTGATAATAATAATAAAAAAAAAATCTAATAAGATATTTCTGGATAAAAAAAAAAAAGACACATTTTAAATGTGAAACAATAAAATATTTTTGGATACTCAATGTGTGGCTTATTATATCAATGCTGCCTAAAAGAACAAATCTAGATTTGTGGTGTTTACATTGACAATGATGAATATTTAGTACAGGAAAATAAACATGGCACTATGATAACCTAGGAGAAAGCTACAATAAACTCAAATTAGAAAATAATCAAACAAAGAAAAATACTAGAACTTTTCTTTCCAAAAAAAATAATTTATTCAGCCAAGATCTGGCATTGGAATGGCCCCCCCTACCCCTAAAATAATCGACATATTGTTGCCTCACAGCACGTGCGCTTTGGGGGGCCAATCCTGTATGGCCAGCCTCACGGGCCGCCACTGGAACATCAATAGCCTCATCAGGCACAAGTGTCATATAGTTTGTTGAGTGTCTCTTTAGGAAATTCTGCAATATGCAGCAGCAAAGTATGACATGGTTCAGATTCTACTTAACAAAAAACCTACAGTCCAGTATATAGGGCCAAAGGGGCTTGTAATGACCTGGGTGGAGGGGGGCGGGGAAACCCATGCTATTTTTCTCAGTGATTTTCATCCATATTGCAGGGACCAAACATTACATTAAAGCCGCAAGCAGTCTTAAATTACTTTTTTCTTATAGTAAAGTAATCTCATTTTGTGCAGGGACAGTTCTAAACACGTGCCACTACTATCGACACCCAGCAGGTACGATATTTAAAGGAATTTTTCTTTTTTTTTTCACTTTAAGCATCATCAATATTGCTGCTCCAGAAAAAAACGACCGTTTTTAAAACGTTTTTTTTCATCGATACATGTTCCCTGGGGCAAGACCCGGGTCCCCAAACCCGTTTTCCAGACAACTTGTATATAGGGCTTTAAAATGAGCACTTTTAAATTCCAACATTTGAGTCCCATAGACGTCAATCGGGTTCTAAATGTTCGCACGAACGTTCGGTCCGTTCGAAGTTTCTGGTGCAACCAAATGGGGGGGTGTTTGGCTCATCCCTAGTAAGAACTATGTCCCCAAGAAGAGGGTCTAGGGCGAGTAAAAGAGGCACCAGAAAATCCCCGCCTACGGCTAAGGATTCTGAGCTTGCCTGCAGTTTACCACCAGTTTACCACCAGTTTACCACCCCCCTCTCTCAGCCTGATAGCAGCCTCACAGGATGAGCTCCTGTCTGGTTTTTGCAGCTTCTCCTATGGCAGCTCCTGTATACATCATTGAGGAAGCTTTAAAAGTTGCTTTGGATGGCCTGGAAGGAAGGATTGACAATATTGTCGCAACCTCCTTGAAAGATGGCAGAAAACGGGGTAGATTCCCTTCATCTGCTCTGGCTCTCTCTTCAGATGAGCCTTTTTAGGGTGAAAAATCCCTCTCTGGAGATGAGGATCATGTGCAGTCTGAGGACTCAGAATATGAGAGGTTTCCTGTGACTTCTCAGTCGCTAAAGATGCAGATGCAATATTATGCAGAGATGGTGCGTGCCACTTACAAATTGCCTTCTGTTGAAGCTTCTAGGCCTTCTGTTTCCCCTTGTGGATCCTGGAAATCCCCACAGGCTGCATGCACCTTTCCAATTCATCCCTTGCTGGATAAACTGATGTATGGTGACTGCGTTCCCCCAGATAAACTATTTCCTCCTCCTAAGCAGTTCTCCCTCCTTTATCCTATGGAGGAAGGTTTCACCAATAAATGGGGGGTACCTGCTATTGATGCAGCTATTTATTGTGCAAACAAAAACCTGACCTGTAATTTATACAAAAAGCGCAGGGTTTTAAGGATCGAACTGATAAAAAGCTGGAGTTACAGCCATTGGTGTATGTCAGTTCCTCAAGGAACAAATGAAGCAGATGATTAACCTCCTCCCTACAGAAGAGATTGAGGTTTATGAGAACCTTCCTAAGGTCTTGCACATGTGCAAGTTCCTTTGGTTATAACAATGGGAGGCCGAGGCTTCCTGCAAGAAATACTTGGCAGCGTTCCCCCTTTGGGGGGAGAACGCCTGTTTGGAGATGACCTGGGTAAATACATCCAAAAGATTACCGGAGGCAAGTCTACTCTATTGCCGGTTAAGAAAAAGAGTAAGCATCCCTCATTTAAAGGGGTTTAAAGGAAACATTTTTTTTCCCTAAATCGCTTCCTTTACTTTAGTGCAGTCCTCCACTTACCTCATCCTTCCATTTTAGCTTTTAAATGTCCTTATTTCTTCGGAGAAAGCCTCGCTTCCTGTTCTTCTGTCTGTAACTACACACAGTAATGTGAGGCTTTCTCCCTGGTGTGGAGAAAGCCTCTTGAGCAGGAGTGTCAGGACGCCCACTAACACACTGCTTCTTTCTCTATCTGCAAAGTGTCCTGTTCCTTTACAACCCCTTTAAAATGTACTCAGTCTCCAGGCAGTGGCGACGGCCGCCCCAGTCTAACACTAGGGGAAAAGCCCAGAGCCAAGCCCAAGGGCAGAAAAGAACTTGGGGTTCAAGTTCTTAGCAGACCTCCAAAACTTCCCTATGAAGGGATGCCACCACTCGGCTGAGTAGAGGGAAGGCTGCTGCATTTTGCAAACGCCTGGCAGAACGAGGTTTAGGACAAATGGGTTATCGCCACACTGTCCTCAGGCTACAAGCTAGAGTTCAGAGAACCTATGCCACTCCATTTTCTGAGATTAAGAATTGCCAAAGATCCAGAAAAAAGAAGGCCTTTATTATTGGCCTTGGAACACCTGTTGTCCCAAGAGGTAATCTTGGAGTTGGCCCCAGAGGATCAGGGGTCAGGATTCTATTCAAACCTGTTTACGGTTCCAAAACCAAACAGGAATGTCAGACCTATCCTAGTTCTAAAAAGTCTGAATCAGTTTCTGAACATTTGCTCCTTCAGCATGAAGTGATTGGAGGCTGTCCCGTACGCCCAGTTACACTCAAGAGCGTTACAGAGCGGAATTCTGTCAGCTTGGAACAAAGATGTTCAGGTCCTGGATCTTCCTATGATCTTATCTCCAGGGGTTTGCCAGAGCCTCAATTGGTGGTTGCTCCCCCAAAATCTGTCAGAAGGAAATTCCTTCACTCCAGTTACCTGTAAAGTGGTCACCACAGACGCCAGCCTTCTGGGCTGGGGGGCAGTGCTGGAAGAAGCATCTGCCCGGGGGAAGTAGTCTGGGGCCGAAAAGCTCCTACCCATCAACATTATGGAGATTCAGGCAATTCATTTGGCCCTCAAAGTTTGGTCTTTCAGACTGCAAGGCTGGCCTGTACGAGTTCAGTCCGACAATGCTATGGCCATAGCCTATATCAATCACCAAGGAGGCACCAGAAGTCTGGATGCCCAAAAAGAGGTGAATCACATCTTGGCCTGGGCAGAAAGGCATATTCCTTGCCTATTTGTGGTCTTCATTCCAGGGGTAGAAAATTGGCAGGCGGATTTTTTAAGCCGCCAGAGTCCAGGAGAATGGTCTCTACACCCCGACATGTTTCAAATCATATGTCAGAAATGGGGAACCCCAGATATGGACATGTTGGTGTCCAGGTTTAACGTAAAACTGGTCAGATTTGTGTCGAGAACAAGAGATCCCTGTGCTCAAAGTTCAGATGCCCTGACAATCTCATGGGATCAGTGGGCCAGATTCACCAAAGAGATACGACGACGTTTCTCCTGATACGCCGTCATATCTCTGTTTCTATCTATGCGACTGATTCATAGAATCATTACGCATAGATAGCCAGAAGATCCGACAGGTGTAATGGTTTTACACTGTCGGATCTTAGGATGCAGTACCGCGGCCGCCGCTGGGGGGAGTTTGCATCGTAAACCAGCGTCGGGTATGCAAATTAGGAGTTACGGCGATCCACAAAGATTTTTCCCATCGTTACGGCGTCGCAAGTGTTAGATTTCCGTCGCAAAGATAGTGCTCCTTTAACATAGTGTAAAAGTACTCCACCATGTTAAAGTATGCCTGTCTTTCCCGCGTCGCTTTTGATTTTTTTTTAAATCTTTTATTTTACCCGGCATAACTTTTTTCACGTCGCGATTCACAAAACGTCGGCGCCTCGTAATTTTGCGCAAAGCACGTCGAGAAATTTGAGACGGGAGTATGCGCAGTACGTCCGGCGCGGGAGCGCGCCTAATTTAAATGGTACCCGCCCCATTTGAATTGGACCGCCTTGCGCCGGACCTGTTTACGATACACCGCCGCAAATTTCCAGGTAAGTGCTTTGTGGATCGGGCACTAAATCGGAAAAATTGCGGCGGTGTAACGTAAACCGGTTACGTTACGCTGCGCCCACTGTACGTGAATCTGGCCCAGTATTCTCTGATTTATGCATTCCCTCCAGTACCGCTCCTCCAGGCTCATCTACTACAAAATCTGGAAGGCATACGTTTCCTGGTGTGAACCCAAAAAGTGGCATCCTTGGAAGTTTGCCATTAATAGGATTCTTGCCTTTCTTCAATTGGGCTTAAATATGAAGTTGGTCTTGAGCACTATCAAGGGCCAAATCTCAGCTTTGTCGAGATTTTTTTTTAAAACCGCTTGCCTTTCATTCAGTCAGGGCCTTTGTTCAGGGTGCACTGCGGTTGAATGCGCAGATTAAGTCTCCCGTGTGCCCATAGGATTTGAATTTGGTGTTGTCTGTTTTACAGAAGCTACCTATTGAACCTTTACACCAGGTTTCTCCAAGTCTGTTGACACAGAAACGTTTTTTTCTTGTAGCCATATCCTCGGCTAGGAGGTTATCAGAATTGGCGGCTCTTTTTGTATAAAGAACCATATATGTTTATTCACGAAGACAGGGTGGTTCTGCGGCCTCACCCAAATTTCTTACCTAAAGGTGGTTTCAGGTTTTCATCTGAACCAAGATATAGTCCTATTGTCTTTTTTTCTAGATCTGCAGTCTGCGGAGGAAGAGAGTCTACACTCTAGATGTTATAAGTGCGGTAAAGGTTTATCTACAAGCTACGGCTCATGGGCAGTGCATCACCAGGCCTCCATGGCTCAGATCTGTAAGGCTGCCACTTGGTCTTCGGTCCATACGTTTACTAAATTCTACCAGGTAGATGTAAAAGGTTACGAGGATGCCTCCTTCGGGTGAAGTGTGCTGCAGGCAGCAGTATAGATCCTCTGGCTCGATGGCGGTCTTATTCTGATCTGTGTCTCCCTCCCCTCAAATTTTAGCATTGCTTTAGGACATCCCATTCAGGGGTCAAGTCCTGGGGGGAAAAGTGTGGGAACTCCCACCCAAGAGCCACTCCCCCACCAAAAAAAATGATACGCTCATATGCATAATTACTAAACCGCATGTGTTTTTAAGCAAGTTTTTTCTAAATCCCGCGATAACTCACGGCAGACCTCCGGAATGTCTCCTGGGAACAATGACAAAAGCTCCCAGGAGACATTGCGGAAGTGGCATTTTTATAGTAATCGATGCATTTTTATAGCACTGATCGCTATAAAAATGCCAATGGTCCCAAAAATGTGTCAAAAGTGTCCGCCATAATGTCGCAGTACCGAAAAAAATAAAAAATAAATAAAGATTGCATTACTAGTAAAAAAATATATATTAATAAAAATAGCATAAAACTATGCCCTATTTTGTAGACGCTACAACTTTTGCGCAAACCAAACGCTTATTGCGATTTTTTTTTTTTACGAAAAATATGTCGAAGAATACGGATCGGCCTAAACTGAGGAAAACATTTTTTTTTATACATTTTTGGGGATATTTATTACAGTGTCTCAGGTCAATGGATAAGCGTTTCGTCATTGGTTGACTTCGTCTGAGCCTCAGACGAAGTCAACCAATGATGAAACGTGTCAGGGCGTGACCTGAGACACTGTAAAACCTCCGGGACCAGGAACAGGGGAGAAAAAAGCACGAGCGGCTTTACTGTTATGACAAGGAGAGGCATACAGGCACAGTACTAATACATTTTTGCTTGAAACTGTTTATATTTTGGTACGCACATTTTATAAGAGGTTGTTTTGGGGCTTAATATACTTGCTTAAACGATATCACACTATATGAGTCTTTTCTATTATATGTGATTGCGGTTTGATTGAACAAGCTTACCAGCCGGTGGAGAGTGCAATTTCCAGGATAAATACGGATATATATTCCAGGCCTTTTATTTTTAACATTGTGGTGAGTGCATCCCCTAAAGGGGAGTTAATATCCCCCCACGTGGTGCCCGCCCCCCCCCCCCCCCTTGGTCAAAGGAGCACTGAATAAGGATTACTTCTGTTATTTATCCATCTGCACTTTCATTGATTTCCTATATATGACATATAGAAGTGTTTCAAACGATGGTTTGGAAGTAGCGCTGCTACAGTTTTACATTGGACTTTGGGACTTTTTGTTTTAGTTTTCCTGTTTTATGGTTTATTTTGGATGTTTTTGTTTTAAGCAGCTGCTGCAATTTATATTTATCTGACAGTCTGGGATCAATTTTCTTAATTGTGCAGTCCTAAGCGCTGAGCTGTGCTAAAATTGAAGGTGGGGCGACACTAGCACTTTTTGGGTTAATACAGCTTACCTGTAAAATCCTTTTCTTGGGAATACATCACGGGACACAGAGCTCCCGCCCCTCTTCAGAGTTGAACGTGGAACACTTATTGCTTTGCTACATGTAGCGCTACCCCCGCAGGAGCCGCTGGTTTGTTTTGGGATCTACTCTCTTTAGTTTGACTCACCCCTATTTAACAAGCTCGAATCCTCCCTTGACACATCAGAAGTCTGGTGGGTAAGGTATTGTGACCTCTGCTGGGCTGGGGTCACAATAGCAGGCACACAATATACAGTGATATAACAATAGTATTACCTGCTTTCATGGAAGGTCCCTCCAGACAAGGAAATACACTTCACACAGTAGATATAGTTAAACCATAAAGATAAGTTTACTTCATGTGAACTTGAAGAAACAAGCATAGGTTTAGATCACAACAAATAATTGTTAAATAATAACTCACTATGATTCCGCAAAGGCGCTTGCAGGAATCAGCAATTAATATCAGTGATAAGGATTTAAACCAAAGAATAGTACTATTCACTTTAAGCTAAGGTAGGAAGTCTATGCTTGTGAGCTCCCTCTAACGAGCAGTTCTGCAGAACAGTTAATATCACGTTGCGGGGGCGTGGCTTGGAGAGCGGCTGAGATGGCAGCACACTGAGAGAGCTCCGGACTACCCACAGCCTAAAGCCCGTAATTCTACAGACTTACGGCGGATAATGAGCAAATTGAACTACCGCTCACCTCACTCCAGACCAAGGCGCACCTCGGCGGTTTATAAGGGCAGAAATATCTCGGATATATTCAAAAAGCAAGCCCTCTCCAGGAGCGCGGGACCTGGAGACAAGATGGCGCAGACGAGGACTCTGGAGGACTTCAGCGAGGACTCGCAATCGGCCTCTGAGGACATTGCTAGGGGGCCAGCAAACCCGAACCTACCCCTCACATATGCAGATATGTCTGTATTCGACATAAAATCTACTTTCTCGGCAGCAATAACGGACCTCAAATCCAATCTCCTCGTGCTAAATGACAAGATGGCGTCGGTGGAGGCAGCGGGACGACAGAGGGAGAGGGCGCTTCATCGGATGGAAAAAGTGACCATCTCTCACTCCAACCACTTCATAGAGATGACTAGGCACCTGGAAGACCTCGATAACCGAGGGAGGAGGTGCAATATCCGGGTGAGGGGGATACCGGAGTCGGTGGAACCTGACCACATAGTACCGGCACTCCAACGGGTGTTCAACAGCCTGCTAGAAAAACCTGAGGATTCGGAGATTGAGTTTGTGAGGGCGCATAGGGCCCTGAGAATGCGAGGCCCAGACAATCTGCCACCCAGAGACGTTATCTGCTGCCTGCAGAGCTTTGCACTCAAGGAGGAGATAATGCTCAAAGCTCGGCGGAACGACAGAATCGTGTTCAACGGGGAGACGATAATGCTTTTTCAGGACTTGTCGCAAATAACTCTAAAAAACCGCAGGGCTCTGCGGCCCCTACTTGACAAGCTCCGGAATAAAGGCTTGCGCTACACATGGAGGTTCCCTTTCCCGCTCCTGGTAACTCATAATGGCCGCCAGTTCACCTTGCGCTCCCCAGACGACTTGGAGAACTTTTGCTCCTCGCTACAATTGGGTACGGTCGACCTGCCGGAGTGGTACCAGGAGTTCCGTCTTCCCCCCTGGAGAGGAGCCCTCCGGGCTCCCCCTTCACCTCGCCGGACGGCAAGAGCTCGAAGAAGATGAAATATGGCTGCCATGGAGGATCACTGGCTGGCACGCCTAACGGTCACAAGCCGCACTCCTCCAGAGCTCTGGGCGGAGATGATGCTTAACTTTTTACAGATCGGCAAGGCAGCCGGAGTTGTCTCTGCGCCCGGGTTGGACTAATCTACAGTTGTTGCCTTGATGGTATGTACTATTGACGTTTGACATTCACCATCCGCCTTTAATGGCCTCTCCTGATTGGATGGTTGGTCGGCCCTATGTAGGTCCCCACGATTGCATGACCCCCCCCGCCTCACTCCCCCTGACAGGCACCTCGTGGGCCATGCTGCCACAGAGACTTAATCCTCCAGGATACTGAGGGGAGACATGTCCCCGAGCCCTCCCTCCCCCACTGCCAGGTCTCTATTCCTCCACAATTCTTTGACCCCCCTTCCTTCCTTTTCTCACTGCCCTCCCGGCTCCCACCACCGACAACCGTCCAAGATGACTGCTTCTCCCCCGATGTCGGCGACCCAAGATCCCCTGTTTATTAGTGTTAACATGGCAAGCCAGATCGGACATTATGCTGGTCCACGGAGATGGGACAGACTTTGCTTACGGCGGGGCCACGCTCGCCAACTAGCTACCTGAACTCCCCTGTCCCCCCCCCACGACCTGGGCACAAGGGAGATGGCCGGCATGGTCACAGATGCACGACGCCCACGAGGACACTCTAGCTCTCACCGGACCCTGCAAGTTCCTACGACCCACCGTACTGCCACGTCTGTTTTATTCTACTCTTATTTTGTTTTGCTTATTGCTTGCCTCCTGGTTGTGGCTATTTTCACTATTGCAGTTGACCAAATGGGAGGGTTCCGGGTGCGGGCGGTTGGGTCTCATGGTGGGCTGACTGTATCGGGGAGACACGCGCGATGGGGGCCTCGCATCCCCCCTCTGGGGGGGCAGGGGATGCCTCCACCGTGCACAACCACAAAGCCTTAAAATACTTATTTACTACCGTTCTAATTGTTTTCCGTTTTGGACATACCACGGCTGCAATGTTATATTATGATTTGTTGCATTGTGTATAGATTCAGTCCATTGAGGGATAGCTCCGGCATGCCGCTCTATATCTGATTATGCCACGATATAACTTCATGTTAAGACACGTTCGGAGCCGTAGTGTAATGGAGGTGGAGGACAGACATGACAGGGTGCAGGGAACAGGCGGAGGAGAAGAGGTTAAAATTGGTGGGGGTGTTAGAGTTTCCTGAGAACTTACCCGATTGGAGTAGCTAGGAAGTAGGGAGGAGTTGCTGGATAGTGAGGAGAAGGTGGAGGAGGGGCATCAGGAGTCCGGGAGAAGAAGCCGAGAGAGAAAGTCCCAGGAGATTGCTGCGTCTGTTTTCCCTGTGGAGAGATAGAGAGGGCTGCCATGAGTGAGGTAGCTAGTTTGCTAGAGCAGCTTAAGGCTGCTGCGGAGCTACACGGTGCTGACTGGCTGCAGAGCCAAATCACCGAGTCTCTGCGGGGGGTGCAGCAGGCCCCGGTCGGCACGAGGCCTGCTTCCACGCGCGCGAAGCGTTCGATATCGCCAGAGCGCTTTTCACCAGAGACTACCCCCAGGTCCCAGCGCCGCATCCGGAGTCCCAGTCGGTCCCCGTTGGGGAGGGCGCAGGGCGCGCTGCGCGTAGAGGCCCCAAGGCTGTCCAGGCCTTCGTCCCCGGTTCTCACAAGGGCACAGGTCCACGCGGCGGCTCCCCCTAGCGGGGCATCGGGCGGGGGGCGGCTCGGCGGGGGAAGGACCCCTCTACAGGCGCCGGCCTTGCGGGGAGTTCAGGCGGCGGCCTAGCACGCGGTGTCGGCGTGGCTTGCGGTGGATCGGGAGCGGCACACGTCCAGTCACGACAGTCGGGAGGTCCCGCCTCCAGGCCTCTGTCGGAGCCTGGGAGGGTAGGCCGGAGAGGGAGCGGAGCTCAGGCTGCGGCTGCGGTGCTGAGGGATGACCTGATAGAAGAATTCAGCAGCGATGGAGATGAGAGCCCTCGGGGGGGGCCGCCCCCACACCTTTCGCAACGCCAGCTGTGTCCAGCGGTCTGGGAGGAAGTCGAGTGGAGCGTCATCGACCACACGGGCAGGCGGCGGGTTCCAGCAGCAGCGAAGAGGGGGAGCTGCCGGAGGGCCCCCTGGAGGATGGACGGTCGGCGAGCACTTCGGCTGGAGGACCGGCACGGCCGCGCCGAACAGGTAAGACAGCAGCGCACCACACTGCGGGGGGAGGGGGAGGGTTAGGGTCACAGGAGATTAGTGGGGGGGTGACGGTCCTTAGTCCCACGGGGGAAGGGGGGGTGTGGGATGCTTTGCGGGAACTGTTACGCAGATTAGATGGGAGTGCTCCCCAGGCCCGCTCGGTCCCTGGGTCCCTAATAGTCCGGTCGTTTCCCCCGTAGCGTTGGCCCCTTCCCTGCAGCCAGTGCAGTTGGCGGCTGTTACCCCCCCTGTTCAGGTGCCGCCCGCAACTGGGGTGGCGGAGACGCAGACGGAGAAGGACGGCGAGGGACCTACTGCGGAGCGGAAGGATAAGGACAAAGACGGGGACAAGGTGAGACTGGACGACGCAGCCCGGGGTGAAATTTACATCTGCTTTGAGGGGCCGTTGGGTGCCCATTTGAAGCCGGAAGTGCGGGAAAAAATCCGGAAAGACGAGTTTGTGGAGATTTTTCCCTACTTCCGCTGGAGAAATTTAATCTTGACTGGGTAAAACGGACGAGAGTAAAAAGGATGAGGAAGAGAAGCGCAGGTACAGGCTGATTCCACGGACGTTTGCCAATTGGCTGCAAACTTTTGCGATTTTGGCTAGTGTGATCGGGGAAAAGGCCCCCGAGAATTGCTCGGCGTTGTTTTGCTACCTTGATGCCATTCATGAAGCGCATAGGGTATATGGGGGTTTGGCGTGGCTGCGGTACGACGAACAGTTTCGTCAGCGCAAGGCGGTTCGTCCCTCCATTAGGTGGGACCATAAAGACATCAGCCTCTGGATGAGGTTGATGACCTCGTCCAGGGCTACGAGACAGTCTTTTCCAGGGGGGGCCGGCGGCGCTTCCTCCTCAGGATCGCCGGCCCTCAAAAAGAAAGGGGTGTGTTGGCAGTTCAACGACGGAACCTGCCGGTTTGGAGGATCGTGCCGCTTCAAGCATGAGTGTTCGGAGTGTGGTGGGGCCCATGCCTTCAATAAGTGTTTAAAGCAAGGGAAGGGATGGTCCGGAGAGGGCGCTGGAAAAGGGAATGACGCCGGTGAGACTGGGAAGGATGCTGCCTTTTCTAAGTAAGTATCCGGATAGAGCGGTGGCGCGTCTGTTGGAAGCAGGTTTCAGGGAGGGGTTTGTGATTCCTAGTTCGATGTCGGAGGTTCCTCCGGTGTCGGACAATTTACGGTCGGCTCTGCGCCATCAGGCGGTGGTGTCGGCCAAATTGGCCAAGGAGGTGGCGCTCGGCCGGATGGCCGGCCCATTTCAGGAGCCGCCATTGCCCGGTTTGGTAGTTTCCCCGTTGGGCGTGGTTCCTAAAAAGGAGGATGGGCAATTTCGGATGATTCATCATCTGTCATACCCGAAAGGGAGCTTGGTTAACGATGGTATCGATCCGCAGAGTTGTGCGGTTACCTATACATCGTTTGATGCGGCGGTCTCCTGGGTTAGGAAATACGGGAAGGGGGCCCTGATGGCGAAGACCGACGTGGAATCGGCTTTCAGGCTTCTGCCGGTACACCCCTCTAGTTTGCGTTTGCAGGGGTGTCATTGGCAAGGGGAGTATTTTGTTGATCGTTGCCTGCCGATGGGCTGTTCCATATCTTGTGCCCTGTTCGAGGCGTTTAGTTCATTTTTTGAATGGTCGGTAAGGGAGGTAGCGGGAGTGAGTTCCGTCATCCATTATTTGGATGACTTTCTGTGCATAGGCCCCCCGGATTCGCGCTGTTGCGGGGTGTTGTTGGGGACAGTACAGTACTTGGTGGAGCGTTTTGGGATCCCCTTGGCGCCGGACAAGACGAAGGGCCCTGCGTCCGAGCTGGTGTTCTTGGGGATAACTATTGATTCCGTGGCTATGGAATGTAGGCTGCCGGAGGACAAGGTGGTGGCACTAAGGGAGGAGGTGGGTGCGGCACGGGCGAAGAGGAAGATTCGCTTAAAGGAGCTGCAATCCTTGTTGGGGAAATTAAATTTTGCCTGCAGGATCATCCCTATGGGGCGCATATTTTCTCGACGGCTTTCGGCGGCCACGTCAGGGGTTAAGGTGCCAAACCACTTTGTGCGATTGACCAATGACTTGAGAGACGACTTGAGGGTCTGGGGGACATTCCTGGATTCCTTCAATGGTCGTTCGATGTGGCAAACGGGGCCGGTCAGCAATGCGGACCTGGTCCTGTTCACTGATGCTGCGGGGTCGGTGGGCTACGGAGCATATTGTCACGGCCGGTGGAGCGCGGAGCCCTGGCCGGAGTCGTGGAGGGAAGCTGGTTTCCTCCGCAACTTGGTGCTGTTGGAGTTGTTCCCCATCCTGGTGGCGGTGGAATTGTGGGGGGGAGTCCCTCAGGAACAAAAAGGTGCGTTTCAATTGCGACAACACGGGGGTGGTGTGGGCAATTAATAGCGTATCGGCATCTTCTCCCCCAGTGATTAGGCTACTGAGTTACTTGGTGCTCCAATGTCTTAGGGTGAATGCTTTGATATATGCGGTGCATATCCCTGGGGTGGATAACAGATTGGCGGATGCTTTATCTCATTTCCAGTGGGAGGAATTCCGGAAGCTGGCACCGGGGGCGGAAGGGCAGGGGGAACCCTGCCCGCAGAAGTTGTGGGACATTGCACTGGAGTCGCCGCTGGATTGATACGGCAGTCGCTCAGCGAGGGAACGTGGAAGGCCTATTCAAAAGTTT
Organism: Rana temporaria; assembly: GCF_905171775.1. Lineage (NCBI taxonomy): Eukaryota > Metazoa > Chordata > Amphibia > Anura > Ranidae > Rana > Rana temporaria. Next base: position 147,479,528 of record NC_053496.1, read on the forward strand.
GGCAGGAATGGTTCTCCTTGAGGGAAGAGGTAGGGGGGTCGGATGACCCGGAACGTCTGCAGGCGTTAGTTTTGTTTTTTGTTTGCAGCAATTACGAGCGAGGGACTTTCGGGGGGCGCCATGGGTAAGAAAATGGCGGCACTGGCCTTTCTATTCCAAATGGCCGGCCTCAAGGATTTTACTAAATCCTTTGTGGTACGCCGAGAACTGAAGGGATATAGGAGGGGTGGTGCTCCCCGGGATTCCAGGCGCCCGGTTTAATTTCCGGTTCTGGACACGGTATTGGGGATGTTGGGGAAGGTGTGTTCTTCGTCTTACGAACAGTTACTGTTCCGGGCAGTTTTCGTGTTGGCCTTTTTTGGGGCCTTCAGGGTGGGGGAATTAGTTTCTCCCTCCAAGGCTGTGGGTGGAGGTTTACAGTTTCGGGACGTTCGGTGCTTGGAAGACTCAGTTGTGATTTGGATCAGGCGCTCGAAGATGGATCAACAAGGGAAGGGGATGAAGGTGGAGCTATTTAGGGGAAATTGCCCGTTGACCTGCCCGGTGACAGTGGTGAGACAATTTTTGGAGATTCGCCCACAGGGGGAGGGCCCCTTCTTCGTTCATCAGAGGGGGGAGTGCCTGTCTAGGTTCCAGTTTACGGCAGTTTTTCGTAAATGTCTGAAGGAGGGTGGTTTGGTCCCAGGGGAGTATTCGGCTCATTCGTTTCGCATTGGGGCAGCGACAGAAGCAGCGAGGTGGGGTTTGCCTGCAGATTCTGTAAAGCGGATTGGCAGATGGGAGTCTAACAGATACAGACTGTATGTTCGTCCTCATCTGTTATGAATAGAGAATGTCGTGTTTTAGAATGTATATTCTGTGTTGGGGGGTTTGTTCTGTTGGGTATTGTTTTTTCCTTTTGTGTCATTACAGATCCCCAAGGTTGTCTTATTTGAATCCTGGGACATTCCTTTGTGTTTTGGGGGGCAAGGAGGGCAGATGTCAGGCCCGGGGGTAGGCAGCTGGGGGTTCCTAGAGAGGAAGGCAGGGTCAGGTGGATCGGGATCCGGGGACTCATGTGGCAAAAGGTTTTGCCGGAGGTTCACAGGGGCGCCAGCCTGGACCGAGTACCTGATATCTTGGTTATTCACGCAGGGGGTAACGACCTTGGCATCCGCCCTATGCGCCAGGTGATCAAGGATATCCAGTGGGATATTCGCCGCCTGCGGGCCTCTTTCCCCGATCTAATCATCGTTTGGTCGGATATTGTAGCTCGCATGGCTTGGAGGGAGGCGCGGTCGCTCGAAAGGTTGGACAAGGCCCGGATAAAGGTTAATAGGGAGGTGGGCAGGTTCGTGGTGCAACAAGGGGGGGTGGCGATTCGCCACTCGGAGCTGGAGGTTGAGACCTGGAGGTATTTGAGGGGGGATGGGGTCCATCTCAACCCGATCGGGATCGATCTTTGGGCCCTGGGATTAGAGGAGGGCATCAGGAGGGCTTTCTTGGTTTGGCGGTGGGCACAAGTGTGAGGTGGTCTCACTTGTGCCGCGGTGGCGGTGGGTTCCCCTTACGTTTTAGAAAGAGACGGATGGTTTCGGTAAAACGGTGGGGGGGCATAGTTTCAGGGATGGAGTCCTCCTTGGTGGTCTGGTGTCAGTCTGGACCACCGGGAGAGAAGTGGGTGGGTCTGTGGTCAGCTAGGGTCCTCGAGGCGGTGGTTGCGACTGGGGACATGTTGCTAGCTACGATGGTACCACAGGCCCAAAAGAGTGATCAGGGGTTGTCAGGGGGTCTGACAACCAAGGTGTGGTAAAATGTTGAATAAAATATTATTATGTTAAATATTTAAGTTTGGGAGATATATATATATATATATATATATATATATATATATATATATATATATATATATATATATATATATATATATATATATATATATATATATATATATATACGTTTTATATATATATATTCAGTTATTTGTATTTTTGTTAATAAAGGCCTAACAGGCCATTTTAATCCAGCAGGTGTCAGTGTGGTTATTGGGAAGGTTGCAAAGGTAAGGGGTAGATACTTGTCTTGTTTGGTGCAGTAGGATATCCGGCTGCCCTAGTCATGTGCAACCCTGCATTTTCTCCTGATACCTAGCAACTATGCGCTAGAATATATAGTCTGCAGGATTACTCAATTTTAAAATGTTTTACCTTTGCTTTGCAAAGAGCTATAATCGGGCTGTAGGGCTCCACTTCTCGATTCTAGAGACTTTGATCTACGCTCAACACCTGGTGATCACCTGGTGCTGACCGTTGAATCCGTTCCCTCACATTGTCCCACAAGGTGTCTCCTGGTGTGTCATTGGGGCACAGTAGGAGACACACCTGACAACCTTATCGATAGGATATCTATTTAGAAGGTGTAATACCCTTACTCATCTACCTAACTCAATCCTAGTTCTCTATACCTATCTTAATTCATTCAATACCCCTCACCTCCTACCCTACTCCCCCTTATCTCTCTGCCTATCTGTAGACAGTGATACGATAATTAGACTCGGCTTAATTCGCATCCTATAGCGCAGAATTGGCTGCAGTGCACATCCACGGGTGTCTTTATAATTGTTTTTGTTGATCAGTAACTTTTTGTTTTTCTTTTTGAATATCCAGGGGAGACCCCTGGGGAAACACCATCTCTGGTCATGGCGTACTCGGCACTAGGCTTCAACCCGACGGTAATATCCCATAACGTTAGGGGCCTGAACTCACCTGAGAAGAGGTCCTCTGTATTACGTGAACTCCGGAAGAGCAAGCCGCTCTTCGCCTTTCTACAGGAGACACACTTCAGAACCAATAAGGTACCCAAACTGACAGACACATACTTCACAACCGCATACCATGCCACAAATGATTTGGCTAAGTCCAAGGGAGTCTCGATCCTAGTGAGTAGGGAGGCTACCTTTGAACTGACTGACAGGCTAGTGGACCCAGGGGGCAGATTTTTGTTTCTCAAGGGCAACTACAGGGGAATCCCACTGACCCTAGCTAACGTATACTTCCCGAATGAATCCCACCTGCCCTTCTGCAAACGCGTGATCAGAGAACTTGAGGAATTTGCTACGGGACGCGTTATCATGGGGGGAGATTTCAACTTACCCCTAAACCCCCTGACAGACACCTCCTCCGGAAAAACTTACATAACTTACAAACTCCTGAAATCCATAAAAACTCTTCTGAACTCCCTGCACTTAATTGACGCCTGGCGATACTCGCATCCAGATGATAGGGACTACACTTATTACTCTGTACCGCAGGACAGGCACTCTCGGATAGACTACCTGTTTGTCTCCCGTGGGTACCTTCATGTGCTGCAGAGCACACACATAGGGATCCAGTCCCTGTCAGATCATGCGCCTATCTCAATAACCCTTGACATGGCCACCCCTAAGCGGCCACCCTCCACGTGGAGGCTAAATGCATCCCTCCTGACTGACCCCACCACTCTACCTCAACTGACTTCTCAACTCAAGGACTACTTCGCGCTCAACTCTACCCCCGACGTAGATCCGCTATCCATCTGGGAAGCGCATAAGTGCTTCATAAGAGGGGAGCTCATTAAACTAGGGGCCCGACGCAAGCGTAATCGGGAAAAACAAGTCTCCGATCTGACAGACAAGATAAAGAAACTAGAATCACTACATAAGCAATCACTATCCCAAAACATGGCTGGTGAACTGTTGGACACCAGGAAGAGACTACAACAGATTATGGAGGCCACCTCAAAACGCTTCCTATTCTTCAAAAAAAAAATATATTACGAAAGTGGGGACAAGTCGGGCAAGTTCCTGGGCAGGGCTCTGAAGGGCCCGAGGTACAGGAACGCCATTCTGGGCATTAGGAACAAACAGGGATCTTTAGATGTTGAAGACGATCTCATCGCCAAACATTTCCACGAATATTACACGTCCCTATACAACCTACCAAGTCAACACAGGCCGCCCAACACAGAAGGGGACAGAACGCACATCATAAGATCCTACTTAGAAACGTCAAAGCTCCCCAAACTGTCAGAGGCTGATGCTCTGACACTTGAGAACCCAATAGAGGCTGAGGAACTCAGAACAGTCATTCAAGACCTCAAGGCTGGGAAAAGTCCGGGCCCGGACGGGTTTTCCTCCATATACTACAAAACGTTCACCGAACTATTACTAGGCCCACTTGCCAGGGCCCTCAACACCTTTTCCTCAAATAGTGAAGTGCCGCAACCCTTTCTCTCGGCACATATCACGGTCCTGCCCAAGCCAGACAAAGACCCTGCTCAGTGTACGAGCTATAGGCCGATTTCCCTATTAAACCTAGATGTCAAGCTCATGGCAAAAATCTTAGCCAACAGACTTAGACCCCTTCTTCCTAACTTAATCGGACCCGAACAAACAGGTTTTAATGCCTCACAGAGAAGCAAGGGACAATATTATTAAATCACTTAACTTGATACACGCGGCTGACCAGCATGGGATCGAGGGCCTTCTCTTGTCTACCGACGCGGAGAAGGCCTTCGATCGAGTAGCATGGGACTTTATAAGAGAGACCTGCAATTACGTGGGCCTAGGGGACCACATGTTGGCGTGGATGTCGGCATTATATAAAAACCCTACCGCACAGGTCAGGATAAACGGCTCCTTGACGGAACCTATTCACATTTCCAATGGGAGGAGGCAGGGGTGCCCTCTCTCACCTCTCCTTTTTATCCTGACACTGGAGCCGTTCGTGAGAAAGGTGATGATGGACCAGTCCATTAGCGGCTTTCAGGTTGACGACAGGGAATTTAAGGTGGCGGCCTATGCCGATGACCTCTTATTCTTTATTACACGACCACAGGCCTCTATCCCCCGATTGATGAAGGAATTTTCACTATATGGATTTGTGTCCAATCTAAAAATAAATTATACAAAGTCAGAAGCGATGAACATATCCATCCCCACAGCGGCCCTGAGGGAAGTACAGACCACTAGCAAGTTTAAATGGGAGGCCTCGGTCCTTAAATACCTGGGGGTTTGGCTTACCCCCAGAATTTCTCAGATCTTTGATAAAAACTTTTCACCACTGCTCAAAACTATAGAAAAGGAATTAGCAACGTGGAACACGAAACACTTTTCGTGGTTCGGGAGGGCGGCCATTTGCAAGATGTCGATATTACCGAGAATCTTGTACCTTCTTAGGTCGTTGCCCATCAGAATTCCTAATAGCTTTTTCAAGACCCTGCAATCACTCCAGATTAAGTTTGTTTGGGCACACAAACGCCCACGCATACGGTTCTCCTTGCTGACCAAACGGAAAGAAGAGGGAGGGATGGGCTTACCGGATTACACACAATACTATTATGCTTCGCACATAGCTAGAATAGTGGACTGGCATTGCCATGCTGAAACTAGAGATTGGGTCTCCTTGGAGAGCTGCTTGAGCGCCACTGCGCTTCGGTTCTCCCTTTGGATCCCTTGGACCTCATGCTCAGCCAAATTGAAGCAACACCCATTGACTAGTGCCACTCTGCTCATCTTCCACAAACTGACGAAACAACCAAAATTTTCCACACAACTGAGTCCTCTCACTCCTTTGAAGGATAACCCGGACTTCCCACCAGGGGTAGGGAATAACCTTTTACTTTTTTCGTCTTCACCCACCCCTTTATTAGCTTTACACTGCTTCCAACATGGCTTGATCAAGGATCACAAAAAACTCGAATCGGACATCTCAGGCATGAAGCTGCCACTGTGGACCTACTTTCAAGTCCGCAGTTATGCTACCAGTGCTAGACGCAGGGGACATTTCACCAGACAGTTGACGGGGTTGGAGACGGTTTGCCTGGAAGGGAAGCCTATTAGTAAGGCCACCTCGCTAGCATATGACTGGATACAGAACTCCAACTTAACAACTTCAGATAGATTCAGAGAACGTTGGTCAGAGGACTTGGACATCCCCTTGACAGAGAAACAATGGCGGAGGGCCTGCACATTCGCACATAAATGTTCCCTCAGCACAAGGATGCAGGAAACTGCATACAAATTACAAAAACACTCTGGTATGTTACTCCCTCAAAATTGCACAAGTGGTACCCTGAATACTCGGACCTGTGCTGGCGTTGCAATGCGGATAAAGGCACACTCCTACATATCTGGTGGCAATGCCCAATGATAGCCGAGTACTGGTCGGAGGTCAAGAAGATCATCAGGGACATAACTGACACGATCTTGTCTCTTGACATGGCCTGCTGTCTCCTTCATGTCAACGGCTTCTCCTTCAAACGATATAAGCGTTCTCTCACCAGACATCTTTTGAATTCAGCTAAATCCCTTATTCCATTATTCTGGAAGTCAACGAGAGTCCCTACAGTTAGGGCATGGCTCCTCAGGACTACAGAGGTCGGAGACGGCGGCACAAGCAAGGGACGCAGTCAAACAGTATCATGACACTTGGGCGCCGTGGTTCACTTACAAATACTCTGACGCTTACAAGAACCTTCTGTCTCTCACGTCACCAATCCCTGACTGAAATTGCCCAGGCTGTTACTGAAATTCATGATTCTAATAGGATGCTGAGTAATAAACACCCTACCACTGTCTCTCATTTACTATACTGCTCCCCCCTTCTTTTCCTTCCTTTCCTCCCCTTCTCACATCTTACTCTCCTTTTATGACAATAAACCCATGTTGTACGTTAGAACGAATATTGGTGCACATGTTTACATATGATATAACCAGTAAATTAACGTCACACTTAAACTGCTACACTGGATAATTACTTTGTATTTTCCTCTGTATTTGGAATAAGCCCATATGAATATGTTGCGTTACAAGCGTTGTCTTTGGCATGTTTACATGCATAATGCTGTACAATCTTCAATTATCTAACAATAAACATCTTTGAATGAAAAAATATCACGTTGCGGCCGTTTGGTGCACTTTAAATTTGTAATCCACAAGTGGCAATCGGTGAAAGAAAGTATACAACGAAGTATCGGGAACAGTAAACGTTGGTGAACTGATCGCTCATCAGCGTCAGTCACTTCTATGAACACTTAAACAGTTAATTGGGCCTCTAAGTTTCGGCCTGAGGCCAAACGTATGCCTGCGGCCTGTGGGGTGGCACTAAGGTGTCTGTCTAAGTGGAAGTCAAAGATTGAGCGTGTGCTCTCTCACCCGACAGGCCGACCCGCCTGAATTCTCCTCAGAAGGCGCGTTAGTGAAACACTGCTCTACAGCACAAGGATTCCGGACGAGAGTGGCTCCACTGTTTCAGTTGTCAGCTGGGCTGCCTCATCATTCTTCAGTAACACAGGCTGGATGCTGGAGTCTTGCTTCCTTGCGGATGGCTGATCTCACGGTGGATTTAGGCCCAGGCTTCTGGCCTATTCGCACGTCTGTGCTCTGTCAGCAGCTCCGCAGAGAAGAAGATGCAGGTCCCAAGAGGCCGAAATCAGCCGTGCCCTCTCTTTAAGTAACCTCCCCCATAAGTCTGTGCGGAGGTGTCACATGTTCTAATGTCGCAGGGCATTGTGGGATGTGTAGTCTGTTTCTCCTAAGAGTCAATGGAGTCCATATCTCCCGCTACTTGCAATCCCACAATGCATAACTCCTTAAAGGTAACTCACATATTTACAAGCATGAATAAAGTCCAGTGGGGATAGCCTGTCATTGAATTTCTGACAGGACGACCCCGCTACATACAAAACTGAGGTACTCTCCATTTGGGAGGGGTTATCTAGGGGAGGAATTCAATTTTAATTGGGTTTGCCAGTGTCCAATCACCTGTGGTGACTACATAACCCTTTAAGTAATTAAGGCTCTGTGTCCCGTGATGTATTCCAAAGAAAAGGATTTTACAGGTAAGCTGTATTAAAAAATCTGATTTTTCTGCAGAATCTGAGGATTGCGGACACTGATGAGATCGGGTGTCAGCAGACACCCGCTATCTCATAGGGATTAATGTATGTCCCTTTTTCATCCGTACACGGATGGATAAAAAAGCGGACATATGGTCCGCAAGTTTGAAAGGGGCCTTAGGGATGTTGGTGCCATAACTTGTAAACAAATTTTATGCTGATCTCTGCTCACTTTCCTGACCAGGTTCTGACTGATTACGGTGGTAATTAAACTCACTTGGTGCCTTATCCTCATTAGCCACTCATTAGTTTACAGGGCTTTTTTACCCCCAATTTTTAGTTTTCAGCGCTGTCACATTTTAAATGACAATTGCGCATTAATGCAACACTGTACCCAAATGAAATCTTTATGTTTTTTTTCCCCCACAAATAGAGCTTGCCTTTTGTGGTATTTGATCACCTCTGTGGTTTTTATTTTTTGCGCTATAAACAAAAGAAGAGCGACAATCTTGAAAAAAATATATATATATTTTACTTTGATTTAATAAATATCACAATTTAATTTTTTAACATTTTTTTCCCCTCAGTTTAGGTTGATATGTATTCTTCTACATATTTTTGGTAAAAAAAAAAATCGCAATAAGCATATATTAATTTGCGCAAAAGTTATAGCGTCTACAAACTAGGTAATAGATTTATGGCATTTGTTTTTTTTTACTAGTAATGGCGGCAATCTGCGTTTTTTATTGTAACCGTGACATTGTGACGGACATAACAGACACTTTTGACACATTTTTGGGACCATTCACATTTCTACAGCGTTCAGTGCTATAAAACTGCACTGATTACTGTGTAAATGTGACTTTTTAAGGAAGGGGTTAACACTAGGGGGTGATCAAGGGGTTAAATATGTTCCCTAGGGAGTGATTCTAACAGTAGGGAGTGGGGACTCACAAGGAGAGGAGACTAATCTGTGTTCCTCTGTACTCGGGAACACACATCAGTCTCCTCTCTCCTCTGACAGGATGAGAATCTATGGCCCGGATTCACAGACAGCGGCGCACATTTATGCCGCCTTAGCGCATCTCAATGTACGCTACACCGACGCAGCGCAGAGAGGCAAGCATTGAATTCACAAAGCCAATGCTCGCAAATCTGCGCTGGGTTTCATGGCTCAAGTCGGCGTAAGTGGAAGTGGGCATGAGCCATGCAAATGAGGCGTGACCCCATGCAAATGATGGGCGAGCGCCAGACAGATACGTATAACGAACGGCGCATGCGCCATCCTGTGGACGCATCCCAGTGCGCATGCTCACAATCACGCCTAGTCATATTCACGTCCAACGTAAACTGCGTAAAATACGCCGGCTTGTGTTCCCTGGTGCAGACCTCTGCTGCCGAGTTACACCTCCTTTGTGGGGCATAACTTTACGCCTGATGTATGACTTTACGCGCACTGCGTGGGGCGCACGTACGTTCGTGAATCGGCGTATCTCCCTATTTGCATATTTGAATAGAAAATCAATGGGAGCGCCAAATGCGTCCAGCGTAAATATGCGCCCACTCTACGCCAGCGTAGGCAAGTTACGTTGGTGGGATGAAGCCTGTTTATAGGCGTATCTTAGTTTGTGAGAACGGCGCACAGATACGACGGCGCATATTTGCACTTACGCGGCGTATCTGGAGATACGTCGGCGCAAGTGCTTTGTGAATCCGTGCCTATGTGTTTACACACACACAGATCCATGGTCCTGCTGTGATCACAGGCAATCGCGGGTGCCCAGCAAACATCGCGGTCGCCGGGCACACGCACTAGGTCCCGAGCGATGCAGTGTGTCCACGCCCCCTAGAAAGTGGGATGGGAAGTGGTTAAATTAGCCTCAGAACCTGTGTAATTAATATTTGTTCGGGTTTAAAGGGATGAGATGGCAACCCTGCCTGTGTCCCCCTACATGGTGGCCAATGTGCCCCCTTACACTGGACCCAGGGCACCATTGAGCTTCAGAACCTCTTCCCCCCCATGCTTGTCTCTCCTCTCCTGACACTAACTCCTCACTGAGCTGCACCTTGACAGCTACAGCTCTCACAGTCTCTGCAGTGCCACACTATTTGTTTACATATTCTGGGCATGCCTGGTAGGGCCCACACTGTGGAGTGTAGCAGCTTGTGAGGCAGGTGCTTCCTACAAGACTGGAACAGAGTTTGTAAGCAAATAGCATGGCATTGCAGAGACTGACATTTGTAACTGTCAAGCTGTGGCTCAGCAGGGGAAAGTGCTCAGAGCCACATAAAAAAAATATACTGGTAAACCCCCAACCCAGCAGGATGAAGGCTGAGGCCTGGCTGTTGATTTAACACTGGTATAAAACAAGATGGTATTTTCTGACATTCCCCTTTAATTACCGGTATACCCGTTGTCCTGCTAGCTTGCTGGTGTTTTGTAAATTTTTGTAAGAGGATCTGTTTAGATAAAGCACAAAACTGGTTTACATTTATGCTGAGCTCACACTGAACTAGCAAATGTAGGAGAAAAATGCAGAGAGAGAATGAAATGACAGATTTTATTGTCCTGACAGAAAAACAAGACACCGAAAGATACCTAGGTTCAAAGTGCAAAATTCTAACACTCTAACCTCATACTTAACAGCCAGCTCCGTGATATTTAAAATGTTGATGAAAACCCAACCTCTGTTGGTTTCTAAACTGTTTAACAGCCTAGAAATCAATAACCACAATCTTTCACATGACTATGGTATAACATAAATTAACCCTTGGCTGCTAAGCCCCACATTTTACTCAACCTTTACCTTTAATAAATAACTGAGACCACTACTGTAATTTTGGAGTAAAAAAACTGGCCGTAGCAGCCTCCATTTATTTTTAAATAACCTTTTAAATATTAAATACCATAAAATAACATTTTTAACACATAAATATCTGTACACCTGAGATACAACTTTAACCTTTTCTTTAACCCTACTGGTGCTGGACTTTGCAGGCACATTAACACACTTGTAACCATTCTAAAACCTTTTGAGCACTGCGGTACCTAACTCAGGTCTTAGGCCTCAAGCCGACAAACTGACTCAGAGACGACCAACTGACCGCAGTGCCCCCATTAACCAAACCTCCCAGCTACACCTTGGTAAACTGGACTAACAGCCCCTTCAGAACCCATACCACCTCTGGGTAATGGCATCCACTTTAGGGTAATTTCTTCTCCTGCAAAGTCCAAACACCCGCCGCCGCCACGACATCGTAACTTTGCACCTGTGTGGGAGAGACAAAAACAAGGAAAGCACCCAAAACAACACGAACACCGTATACATACAGTTACCATACCAGCACCAAAACACCCCCTACCCAAATAACCAACCAAGGGAGGGTGGGTGGAAAACTTCCCTCCTCGTGTGCTTACCCGGGAAGCATGGGGAGGGGAATTTATAACCTCTCCTCCCCTCGCTCTCCTTCCCCACTGACCACTCCCACCGGCCAGAGCAGGGTTTTAGTTAACCCTGTAATGGCCGGCACTACGCCTATGCAGCTTCTGTCTTTTGCTCCGGGCCTTTCTTGACTATGGTATAACATAAATTAACCCTTGGCTGCTTAGCCCCACATTTTACTCAACCTTTACCTTTAATAAATAACTGAGACCACTACTGTAATTTTGGAGTAAAAAAACTGGCCGTAGCAGCCTCCATTTATTTTTAAATAACCTTTTAAATATTAAATACCATAAAATAACATTTTTAACACATAAATATCTGTACACCTGAGATACAACTTTAACCTTTTCTTTAACCCTACTGGTGCTGGACTTTGCAGGCACATTAACACACTTGTAACCATTCTAAAACCTTTTGAGCACTGCGGTACCTAACTCAGGTCTTAGGCCTCAAGCCGACAAACTGACTCAGAGACGACCACCTGACCGCAGTGCCCCCATTAACCAAACCTCCCAGCTACACCTTGGTAAACTGGACTAACAGCCCCTTCAGAACCCATACCACAAAGATGACAAACAGTTATCTTAAACTCAATGGTTCGAAAACAGAACTTCTCCTGTTTCACGCTAACTGGAAAAATCACCCCGCGTCAACATGGACTCCCCCACCCATTCTGGGTAAAACTATCACCCCTAGCACCAAAGTCAAAAGTCTCGGAGTTATTTTCGATACCTACATGACAATGGATGCACAAATAGGGTCAGTAGTCAGCGGATCCCACCATCTGCTGCGCCTACTACGCAGACTCACGCCCTTTATCCCGAAAGAGGACATTGCAGTCGTGGTGGGAACAATCATCAATTCCAGACTCGACTACGCAAATGCCCTCTATCTAGGACTCCCCAAATACCAAATCACTTGTCTGCAAGTCGTTCAAAATACGGCCGCTCGACTAGTGACTGGGAAAAAAACATGGGAATCAATCTCACCTTCACTGAGATCCCTTCATTGGTTGCCAGTAAAAGACAGAATCACTTTCAAGGCACTCTGCCTAATACATAAGTGTATTCAAGGCAACGCCCCCCAATATCAATGCGAAAAAATAAAAGCCCATAACCCCAATCGCATTCTGCGATCCACCAATCAAAACCTCCTCCAGATACCCAAGGCCAGATACAAGTCCAAAGGAGATCGAAGATTTGCAGTCCAGGGACCTCGCCTGTGGAATGCACTACCAACCACCATCCGACTGGAGTCGGACCACTTGGCCTTCAGGAGAAAGATTAAAACCCATCTCTTCTGAGGTCAAGGGGTTCCTTACCCATGATATGGATACAGCGCCCAGAGGCAATTCAGTTTGCATGTGTTGCGCTTTACAAGTCTCTCTCTCTCTCTCTCTCTCTCTCTCTCTCTCTCTCACCTCTGGGTAAAGGAATCCACTTTAGGGTAATTTCTTCTCCTGCAAAGTCCAAACACCCGCCACCAGCACCCAAAGGTAACTCCTTACCTTTGGGCACACCTCCACACCCTCAATGCTCGCTGGACGCCGTCTTGCAGGCCTAACACCCACATATCAATCCCCACGTCAGTCAAGTGCACACCATCTCTCCGCATATACCTCCACGTATCCACCTCCAACTCAGGATGTCTAACCACCAACCCACCGTTCCTGATCACGAACTTGGCCACATCCCGATTAATCTTCCTCCTGGCCCTGTTCACCCCTTCCCACGACCTGGCCATCCTCCATGATGACCTGCCCACAATATCGGACCATATCACTACCGTTTCCGGGTAGGACATGCGGATCCTCAAAAAATCGAACTTGATGTCCCGTGCGACATCCAACATGGTACGAACCCCCAGGTCATTACCCCCCGCGTGTATTAACAAAACATCCGGTGGACGATCCAACCGTGCAAACTTGTGCACTAACGGGACCACCCTGCTCCACAACATCCCCGGGAAACCCAACCACCGTACCATCGCTTCCTGTCTTGAGACCCCCAGCTGGCAACCGTCCGGTCGCATGTCTGCTCTCTTAACCCCCCAATAAACGAAGGAGTGGCCCATTATCCAGACCAGTCCTTTTCCTGAAAGACAGTAAGCAAGAAATCCATCACAAACAGGCCCATCGGGAGACGCTCCCATCCCCGACCACCAACCTGTTACCTTAACCCCCAAAAAACCCGGCCCCCCCTTCCAACATTGGAGGTGAGTGTAACGGCTACCCACTGGTGTGAGGGTCTCAGCCGTTGGAGACGTCCTTTTCCCTGGCAAGCTGCGATATGCAAGTACCGCCGGTATATCCCATCGAACGCCCTTCCAAGAAACGAGACGTGCTACGTTTGCAGAGTCAAGCAGGACTGACTTTTAATGCCACATTTTTCTTCCTTATATCTGGTTACAAACTGTACAGAAACAGATGACACTCCCCCCCCCACCCAGGGGGGACTTCAATACACACACTTTGAAACAATGACACTCCCTTGAGCCAATCAGTCGCTAGCCGTTTTGGCTCCTTAACTTGATCAGACAATAGAATTCAATTAACCTTTAAAACAATTATCACTCACACATAATCCCCATCAGCATACACCTCACAGGAGGCTGTTACCTTCACAAGAGAGTTCGTATTAGCTATGCGAAGGGAACATTAGCATTCAGCAATGAAAGAGACTTGTCCAATTAACCCTTTGAGCTCAGAATACAATGTGGTACATCGAATTGTGACAAGCCATGCAGTTCCTTGTAGTCCTCCCTGCATGAAGCTTATAACTGTCTCGGCAGCATGCATATGTCCGTTACACTACTCCCCTTTTGTGGAACACTCCGGCAGACCCGGATTGATCCTTTTCGGATCAACTTGGGGATGTCCGGTCTGCTGTTAGGGTAAAAGTTCTGTTTGCCTGGACAGTACGTCGGCCTTCCCATTGGCTTACCAGGTCGGTAGCTGATGGTGACGGTGAAGAATAGAATTCAATTCTGGAACAGTCACTTGCTTTGCTCTTTCAATGGCTCCCAAAACCTGTTGCTGATGCTCTTGGGACAGATACGGCACCACCTGGATGCAAATCCCATTTAATCTTTTGACAATTTCCGCCTGTTTGTGCATTTCAATGTTCAAGCCACGGGACATCTCATAATACATGACATAGTGTCGTTGCATCTCTGATTTCTCACTGGCCAACTTGTCACATTCCCATTTTAGACTGTGATATTGTGCCGGATCTACAGTACATGTCGGGGAAGGTAGTCTTACCCGGTTCTCAGCAGCAAGCGGGTTGATTCCAGCAACGCGGGTGGTCACGGGACAAGCAGCAGCAGGTGTAGGTAAATAAGCCGAAGTCAGAGGGCCAATGTCGTTGCCCAGCACCACCTCGGCAGGTAGGTTGTCCATGATACCAACGGTGGTCTTTCCTGACCCGGCTCCCCAGTCTAAGTGCACCCGGGCGGTGGGTACGCGAAATACAGCACCCCCTGCGACCCGGACGGCAACTGTGCGAGTGGACACGTTCTCTGGCTTTACCAGATGTTTTTGAATCAGAGTGATAGTAGTCCCGGAATCTCTTAGGCCTTGTGCTACTTGTCCATTCACTCGTACCTCCTGACGGTGATGCTGACGGTTATTCGGAGAGGCCGCTTGTATTGGGTCTGCCTCATACCAAATTCCCAGACATTCCTCAGGGCCCCCCTCGGTCTCCAGGCAGTGGGCCGCAGAGGGACGTGATGGAGTGACCTCTGTGTTGGGTGTTGTGCGTCTCCAGTTGTTATCTGTAGCTCTCAAAGGGCAATAACGAGCAATATGTCCCGTGTCGCTGCAGTGATGGCACGTCACCCTAGGCGAATCCCGGGGGTAGTTGCTAGGCCCCTGAGGACGTGGTGGGACTGGAGCCTTAAACTCTGGGCGTGGGGTGACGGTTGGAGTACGCGGTTCTACCTTATGAGCCAGCCGTGTAGTACCCTGGCTTACTTTCCTTGTTTCCGCGTACTCATCTGCTAGCCGAGCCGCCTCGTTTAAGTTAGCGGGACGGCGATCTCGTACCCAGTCTTGTATGTCTGCGGCCAGGTCTTGGAAGAAATGTTCTATTAGGAACAGCTGCAATACTGCCTCCCTGGTGTTGGCCTTGCACCCTTGGACCCAAAGGGATGCCACCCTTTGTAACTGGTTGGCCCATTCCATGTGGGAGTCCACAGCCTTCTTCTTGGACTCCCGGAAGCGCCGGCGGTAGGCTTCTGGCGTTACGGCGTATCGGGTTAGCAGCGCCTTTTTAACTTGCTGATATTGTAAAATATCCTCTGGAGCGAGAGCCCGAAAGGCTTCATTGGCTTTGCCCGACAATTTCCCCGACAAAATAGTGACCCATTGGTCTGGTGGTACCTGGTGTAGTGAGCACTGCCTCTCAAAGTCCGCCAAATATCCATCGATTTCCTCCTCACTTTCTACAAAAGCTTTAAATGCAGTGAACGGTATTTTCTTTCCTGTAGCAGCAGGTGGGGGGGTAGGAACTGCAGGTGTAATGGGCTGTCTCGCTCTTACCAGTTCCAGTTCTTGTCCCCTCTTCGTTTGTATCTCCTCCCTTGCTTCCCGAAACAGCTGGTTGATTAGTTCCACGGACGTTTCTGGATACAAGGATAATCTCCGCTGTACAATCCCAGTAATTACATCTTCTTCGCTGACCGGTGCAAGGGGCTCCGTTCCTTCCATGGATCCATCCATTTCGTCCAGCTCCAGCAGTTCAGCTATCAGCTCCCTCCGTGGTCTGTTGCTGGCGCTCCTACCACGACTCTCTAATAAATCTTTCAGTGTGGATCTTTTCAGCCTGGCGTACTGCGACTCCATTCAGCACTTGCTCTTTGGATAAAAGGACCATCCCACCGCTGCCAACCAATGTAACGGCTACCCACTGGTGTGAGGGTCTCAGCCGTTGGAGACGTCCTTTTCCCTGGCAAGCTGCGATATGCAAGTACCGCCGGTATATCCCATCGAACGCCCTTCCAAGAAACGAGACGTGCTACGTTTGCAGAGTCAAGCAGGACTGACTTTTAATGCCACATTTTTCTTCCTTATATCTGGTTACAAACTGTACAGAAACAAATGACACTCCCCCCCCCCCACCCAGGGGGGACTTCAATACACACACTTTGAAACAATGACACTCCCTTGAGCCAATCAGTCGCTAGCCGTTTTGGCTCCTTAACTTGATCAGACAATAGAATTCAATTAACCTTTAAAACAATTATCACTCACACATAATCCCCATCAGCATACACCTCACAGGAGGCTGTTACCTCCACAAGAGAGTTCTCATTAGCTATGCGAAGGGAACATTAGCATTCAGCAATGAAAGAGACTTGTCCAATTAACCCTTTGAGCTCAGAATACAATGTGGTACATCGAATTGTGACAAGCCATGCAGTTCCTTGTAGTCCTCCCTGCATGAAGCTTATAACTGTCTCGGCAGCATGCATATGTCCGTTACAGTGAGCCCTTACTGGCGACCCCTATTGTCAAGTACTATCGCTCCCCCCTAATTTCACCAGTAGCTGAGGCGTAACATATAGTCGAAACCTCCTCGACTCCCACCTGCCGATCCTCTTCACCATCTCATCATCCAAGCCACTCCGTGCCGCCTCCGTCGCAGCCCCAATCCTAAAAGAATGTGCCGAGAAATCCTTAGCCTCGAGGCCCAAAGCCCCCAGACACCTTCTGAACACCGCCACAAATTGATACCGTGACAAAGATGTCCCATCCTCATGCAGCAAAAATGATCCAGCCAACTTTGGTCTCACATCCAAGAAGTCCCGCACCACCCTAACTGGGCATAAGTCCGACCCCTCAATAGGGAACACCCTAAACACCTTGCCCTTCCCTTTTTGATCCGTCTTGGACTGACGTAACAACAATGAAACCCCCTCCTGGGCCCACACCACATCCGTGGCTAACATGCCACCCTGAACTGTTTTTGAGGGGCTAACCAACTCCCCCACCCGAAAAGCTCCAAAGAACGCCAGTGCAAAAGCCGCCTGAAACAACAACGCCTCAAACCGAGACGAACACAATGTCCCCACTTCCCCCATAATACCCCTCAATATCTCAAACGACACCGGGCGCCCTTGCTTCCTGTAACCTTTGAGAGCCTGCCGCACACAAAAATCCTTCGTAAAGTCTGGACGCCCTTGCCACTTAAACAAAAAGGCCAAACCAGCCAACTTCTTATCCAACATGGACTGAGACACCCCGGCCTCCATGTTCCTGGCCAAGAAATAAATCACCAATCCCCTGACCTCCGACCCAGCCGGGTCCACCCCGGTCTCACTAACCAGAGCCCGCCACTCCGACCAAACCTTTTCATACGCCGCCCAAGTACTCACACTTACCGACTTTCTGATCCAATGGGAGACGATTCCAACGGAATCCTCCAAAGCCACTTCCGGACAGGGGACCCCTTGCTGCTCTGCCTTCGGCACCAACTCCTGAAACCTGTCCCACTGAAAGCGAGACAAGGCGTCAGCCACCACATTCTCCACACCTGGTAAATGCACCGCATACACAAATATGTTCATCTGCAAACAGTGCAGCACCAGGTGCCGCAATAGCCGAATAACCGGAGGAGAGGACGCCGTCACTCTGTTTATCACCTGGACCACCCCCAGATTATCACCATGGAACCGCACCTTCCTGTCCTGGAAGGACGAGCCCCACAGTTCCACCGCCAGCACCACCGGAAACAGTTCCAACAGCACCAAGTTCTTGGTGAACCCTGCCTCCAGCCAGGACTGGGGCCAAGAGCCAGCACTCCACTGTCCCTGAAAAAATGCCCCAAATCCTGCACCTCCAGCCGCATCCGTGAATAACTCCATGTCGAAGTTACTGATCGGACCGGACATCCATAAGGCCCTGCCGTTGAAGGACTCCAAAAAGGAGTGCCACACCAACAGATCTTCCCTATGTTCCTTCCCTAAACGCACATAGTGCCTAGGTGACCTGACCCCCGCCGTGCTCGCCGAGAGGCGCCTGCAAAAGACCCTCCCCATCGGGAGAATGCGGCACGCAAAATTTAGCTTCCCCAGGAGCGACTGCAGCGCTCGGAGTTGCACCTTCCGCAAACCCACCATCTCGCCAATCTTGGCCTTGAGGCCCTCCAGCTTGTCCAGCGGCAACCTGCATTCCATCTTCTCCGAATCAATCACAATCCCCAAGAATTGGATGACCGACCTCGGTCCTTCCAATTTTTTGAGCGCCAGCGGCACGCCAAATCGCTCCGCAATGTGTTCCAACGTGGCCAACAATACTGCGCAAACACGTGACCCCGCCGGGCCAATGCAGAGGAAGTCATCCAGATAATGGATCACGGAGTTTACTCCAGACACATCCCGAACCACCCCCAACGGCTCCTTCTTAGGCACCACCCCCAACGGGGAAACCACCAACTCGTCCAAGGGAGGCGAGACAAAAGGGCCCCCCATCCGGCCCAGCACCACTTCCTTCCGCAGTTTCTCCGAAACCACTTCCGGGTATCGCAGCGCGGAGCGCAAATTCTTAGACACCGGGGGGACCACCGCTAAATTGCATAGAATGCTGAATGCGGCCGCCCTGTCAGGATATCTACCGAGAAACGGTCGCATCCTTTCCACCATCACCGGAGTCCTCCCTCTTACTTGCAGAATCTCCGGGACGTCCCTTGCCCTGCTTGAAACAACGGGAAGAGGGGTGATTGCCACCACAGCCGGGGCACTCGTGCTTAAACCGGCATGACCCTCCGAACTTGCAGTTTCCTTCATTAAACTGCCAGCAGACCCCCTTTTTCTTTCCGGCCGACTGTTCTGGGGAAGAGGTTCCACCGCCCCCCCCTGAAAAAACGGCGTGGACATACGTGGGGCCGACATAAGCCGCATCCAAAGGCCGATGTCCTTAGTTTCCCACCTAATATCCGGCCTAATAGCCCGGCGTTGCCGGAACTGCTCATCATATCGGAGCCACCCCGTGCTTCCGTAACACCGATAGGCCTCACTAATCGCCTCCTGATAGCTGAAAAGCGACGAACAGTGTTCGGGGTTTTTCTCACCGATCACGCTCGCCATGATCGAGTACGCCTGCGACCAGTTCGCAAAAGTCCTAGGTATAAGCCTATACCTCCTCTTCTCCTCGTCCTCTTTTTTGGACTCCTCCGGCTTAACCCTATCCAGGTTAAACTTCTCCAACGGCAACAACGCGAACATCTCCACATATTCTCTTTTCCAAATCTTCTCCCGCACCTCTGGCTTCAGATGCGAACCCAGGGGTGCCTCATAACACGTATACACCTCCCCCTTAGCCGCGTCCACCAACCGGACCAAATCCCTCTTCTTCGCGGAATCAACCCCCGCATCCCCTTTGTCAGCCGGCGGCACAGCAGTACCTGCAGCCACCACCACCGCGCCCTGCCCCTTGTCCACGGGCACCACCGCCCCGTCCCCGACACCGCCTTCGCGGGTGCCGACACCCCGGATCCCCCCGCCGGACCCCAGGCTGCCGCCGGGCTAACGGCGGGGCTGACCCCTCTCTTCAACTGTCTCACCAATGCCTCCAAAACTACCAAAAAGCGTTGCAAACCTGCATCCTCCCCCGACTGTTCCCCCTTGGCACCAGACCTACCACCATTCCCCCCCGCCACTGCGGGCACCATTAACCTACTACGGTGACCCTCCCCCCGTCCCCCCACTGATACCCCCACATTTTGCAATACAGAAGAAAAAGATGAAAGCGACTTACCGGGCTGCCTAAAAGCAATCCCAACAGCCGACCGGCTCGACTCCCGCGCCGCGACCTCCGTCCTGGGCACGACCTCCTCCTCAGACAGCTCCCCCTCTGAACAATCACCAGGCCGGACCTCCTCCCCGGATGAAAGCCCACCAGGCGACTCGTGCCTGGCTGCCGCGGGCCCAGAGATGGACTCGCTCTCGCTGCGCACCCTGGACCCGTGCACCGATTTCCCCGTCGCTTTTCTGGGTGCCGCACTCACTACGCCATCTTCCACTCCCCCTCGCACCCTCACCACGGGGCTGGATTGGAGGTGGCTAGCCGCGGATGATGAAGGGCTAGCCACCGCAGGTACAGATTGTCCAAGCCGAGGCTCCCGGCCCACCGGTGCACAACCGGGGTTGGAGCCCACATCCCTCTGATCCACACGTCGAGCGGACCTGGCCTCCGCATTGGAGCCCCCTGGCCGCCCCCCCTGACCCGCGCTGCCGTTCGGTGGCCTCGCTGACGCTGTACGTTTTGCGGGGGGGCCCGAGGGGGCCCGGATGGGGCGGCCCTCCCTTCTATGGGACCGGGTGGATGGTCCTGGAGAATAGCGGTCGGGAGGCCGTGATAAACGCGCTTGCGGGGTTATCCCCCCCCCGAATGGGTGAATCCTCCAGAGTGTCCCCGGGCGGTAGGAGCGGCCCCAGAATGGACTGCAGCCACCCCTCACCGCGGCGATCCGCCTCCTGCCTGAGCTGGACGAGCATGACATCGACCCCAGACATTGTTACTGGCAGAGAAAACTAAAATCCCCCAGCAGCGGCCTACCTCTAATTACTTTTCTGGCAGAGCACAGAATCCCCAGCAGCGTCCTGTCTCTAAACTTCCCTCCTCGTGTGCTTACCCGGGAAGCGTGGGGAGGGGAATTTATAACCTCCCCTCCCCTCGCTCTCCTTCCCCACTGACCACTCCCACCGACCAGAGCAGGGTTTTAGTTAACCCTGTCATGGCCGCCCCTACGCCTATGCAGCGTCTGTCTTCTGCTCCGGGCCTTTCTGAACTGCCTTTAGGGATTCATAATTAGGAATGATAGGAGAGGTAACTGTCAGCGCAGATACAAAGTACATGTATAGGTAGGGGTATAGGGTATAGGGGTATAGGTAGAGTCCACACATTCTATCTTCACTTCTAAGCAGCCCATGGATCCGGGAGGAGGACTACAGGATGTTACAGATGAGCCTTGTCAGGGCACTAATCCTTACCTGTCTCCCCGAACGGTGCAATCGCGGCTGTTTGCGCCGCGCGCGTGCGTGGTGTTGGCGCGCTCGTGCGTGGTGTTGGCGCGCGCGGGCGCGTGCAGGGTGTTGGCGCGCTCGTGCGTGGTGTTGGCGCGCGCGGGCGCGTGCAGGGGCGCGTGCACGGGCGCGCACAGACCTGTAGTCCGTCCGGCCAATCAGAGCCCTGAAGCGGGCTATTTAAACCTCTCCCTTTCCTGTGGCTAGTTGCTGGTTTGTCACAGCGTTTGTTTGGAGTGTTTCCTGGATCTTGGAAAAACCTTACCTTATCTTGTTCCTGTTTACCTGACTTTGGCTCTACTCTACCGGATTGCTGCTTTCTCCTACCTTGACCTCGGCTTGCTTATTGGACTAATCTGATCTCACCTGCCCTTGACTTTTTGGCTTGAACTTTGGACTACCCTGTTTATCTGTGCTTCCTTGACCGCAGTCTGTTTCCTGGATTTCCCTGTTGTCTACCAATCCTGCTTCCCGGACCTCCTGGAATTTCCTGCCGCGCTTCCCAGCTATTCCAAGCGGACTACTGCCTGGTTGGTCCTGTTCCACGCACCCGACCTTCACCTTCCCATCGGTACCGGTGCCTCCTGGTGCGTCTGTTCCCCTGTCCCCACTCCAGGGGGCGGACCGCGCCGGGTCGCAAAGGGAGCCACCCTCAGCATCTTGGCCTTGGTAAGTGTACTTTCGTTACTACATGATAGTACAAACCAGCCAGATGTCCGAGGCCGACAGGGTGCGCTCGCCTTTTGAGACGCTATGCCAACAAGTCTCAGCCCTGACCGAAGCGGTACAAAAACTACAGGAAGGCTATCTGCATATGGACGGTCGCTTGCAACAGATGAATGTCACCCCCGGACCCTCGGCCGCCTCCGCGGCATTAGCTACAGGTCCTGCTACTTCTCAACCCTCTTCTGCTTCTCCAGTGCTGGTAACTCATCCTGAACCACGTGTGCCAACCCCGGAGCGATTCGCTGGCGACCAAAAGAAATTCCGGGCGTTTAAAAACGCTTGCTCCCTGTATCTGACTCTTCAACCCAGGACTTTCTGTTCAGAAGCTGTAAAGGCTGGTTTCGTGATCTCCCTCCTTGCAGATGAACCACAAGCTTTGGCCCACAGTTTGTTGGAACGAGGGAGCCCAATATTAGACACTATTGACACTTTCTTTGAACATTTATCTAAGTTATACGATGATCCTCTCCGTTCAGCTACCGCGGAACTTACCCTTCATCAACTAACTCAGGGGAGGAGACCCGTAGAGGACTACGTTGCTGACTTCCGTAAGTGGTCTGCTGATACAGGGTGGAATGAAACTGCCCTGAAATACCAGTTTCGCCAAGGGTTGTCAGAATCCCTCAAGGACGAGCTAGCCAGAGGTGACCCACCTGCCACTCTGGAAGCCTTAATCCAATCGGCCACCCAGCTTGATCGACGCCTTCGAGAACGTCGGCAGGAACGCTTCCAGACATCCCGTCCTAATTGGATTCCGCCTAGATTCTCTCCGGCTCCTCCACCTGCCCCGGTTCCACCTGTTGCTTCGCCTTCAGATCCAGAACCAATGCAGCTCGGTCTACTCCGGGCAACTCTCACCCCTGAAGAGAGACAACGTAGACGGCAGTCCAACCTCTGCCTGTATTGTGGCGCTGCAGGACATTTTCTTCGCACCTGTCCCATAAGACCCAGTAAGTCAAGACTACCATCTTCTTTCAATTGCCATATTTCCAACTTACCACAGACTTATGTTGTACTTTTTCTTTCTCTACAGCTTCCGCAGGGGGCAGTCCGGCTGCCAGCCATCGTTGACTCCGGGGCTTGCAGCTGCTTCCTTGATTCTGCCCTAGCCCAGAAGCTGCATGTCCCATACCGGCCTAAGAACTTTCAGTTACAGATCCACCTGGCAGACCGCTCACTACCCCGCTCTGGATTAGTTACCATGGAAACTCTGCCCATTCACGCCATCTCTGACACCGGCCATCGAGAGTATCTGTGCCTGGACCTTATTCCTTCCCCTTTATTCCCTATTATTTTGGGTTTACCCTGGCTACAAGCGCATCAGCCTTCTATAGACTGGCTCAAAAAAGACATCACATTCCCTTCTGCTTTCTGTTCTCAGCATTGTCTTCCACCCGTTAAAGTCTCCTGCTCCACCTTGATATCTGCACCATCGGATCTTCAACACGTCCCTGCTGCATACTCAGACTTTAAGGATGTGTTCGATAAGCAACAAGCTGACCGCCTTCCCCCACATCGGCCATACGATTGCCCCATTGACTTACTTCCCGGTTCTAAAATCCCTTTTGGTTGAATCTTCCCACTCTCAGAGACTGAATTGGTGGCCCTAAAGGCCTATATCGATGAAAATTTAGGAAAAAGATTCATCCGCCCTTCGTCTTCTCCAGCCGGGGCTGGAATCTTTTTTGTTGAGAAAAAAGATGGTTCCCTCAGGCCCTGTATTGACTACAGGGAGCTAAATAAAATCACCGTCAAAAATAGGTATCCTCTGCCCCTCATTCCGGAACTTTTTCAACGCTTCCGATCAGCCCGGATTTTCTCTAAGCTCGATCTCCGCGGGGCCTACAACCTCATCCGGATCAGGCACGGGGACGAATGGAAGACCGCTTTTAGATCAAGGTTCGGGCACTTTGAATACCTAGTAATGCCATTCGGCCTCTGCAACGCCCCTGCCACCTTCCAACATCTGGTAAATGACATCTTTCGCCAATATCTGGATGACTTCCTAGTCATCTATTTGGACGACATCCTCATTTTTTCGGTATCACTCGAACTACATCGCACCCACGTTAAGAAGGTCCTGACTATCCTCAGAGAACACAAGCTTTATCTTAAAGTGGAAAAATGTGAATTTGAGAAGACTACAATTCAGTTTTTGGGGTTCATCATTTCAACCGACGGTATATCCATGGATCCGCAAAAGGTCAAAGCAGTTCAGGATTGGCCAGCGCCAGTTGACAAAAAAGGGGTACAGCGTTTTATTGGCTTTGCCAACTTTTACCGAAGATTCATTGTTGGTTTCTCAACCATTGTGGCCCCTATCACCAGTCTTACTCACCAAGGTCATCGCTTCCATTGGTCCCAGGAAGCTCAAGAAGCATTCAAAAAGTTAAAAATCTTGTTTTCTTCAGCCCCTATCCTTAGGCATCCAGATCCAAGCTTGCCCTTTATCCTGGAGGTCGACGCTTCGGAAACTGCCATCGGTGCTATCCTGTCACAAAGGCAAGGACCCAAATCCTTGCTGCACCCCATAGCCTACGCGTCACGAAAACTAAATCTCTCGGAAAAAAACTATGATGTTGGGGACCGGGAACTGTTGGCCTAGAAGAGTGGAGGTACCTCCTAGAGGGTGCTCTTCACCCCATCTTGATCTTCACAGACCATAAAAACTTGGAATACCTGCGATCTGCCAAACGTCTGAGACCTAGGCAAGCCCGTTGGGCCTTGTTCTTTGCCCGCTTCATCTTTCACATAACCTTCAGACCAGGATCTAAGAATGGAAAAGCTGACGCCCTATCCAGAATGTTCACCGAAACACCTGACCAGTCAGAACCCAGTACCATCTTGACGCCCCAAAATTTCTTTCTGATTTCTCAGTTGGATCTACTTTCCTCTTTGAAGACGGCCTCCACCCAAATTACCAACATACCCTCACTCTCTCTTGAAAAACGAGACGGTTTACTATGGTCTCGAGGCAAAATTTTTGTACCTGAACAAACGAGACAACTAGTACTGAGCATATTCCATGACCACAAACTAGCAGGCCACTTTGGAGCTCGGAAAACCGCGGAATTAGTTAGCCGCTCCTTCTGGTGGCCAAAGTGGAGGTCGGACTGTAAGGACTATGTAACTTCGTGTTCTCGGTGTCAGCGTTACAAAGGCCCAAACACCAAATCCTGGGGTTTACTCAGACCTCTTCCTGTTCCTGAACGCCCCTGGGCGGACATTTCTATGTATTTTATTGTAGACTTACCACCTTCCGGAGGCTTTACTACAATCCTAGTAGTGGTCGACCGGCTGTCCAAATTTGCACACTTTGTACCTATGATTGGCACACCCTCTGCAGCAGAAACCGCCAAAGTTTTCTTCAAAGAGATCGTGAAGCTCCATGGAACACCCAAAAGCATCGTTTCGGATAGAGGTGTGCAATTTACATCTAAATTTTGGAAGGAACTTTGTAAATCTCTGGAGATTAAAACATGCCTCTCATCAGCTTACCACCCGCAGTCCAATGGTCAGACGGAGAGGACCAACCAAGCGTTGGAACAGTATCTCCGTTGCTTCTGCTCCTCGTCGCAAGATGACTGGTCGTCTTTGCTACCATCCGCAGAATTTGCATATAACAATTCTCTACATTCATCCACCAACCAGACTCCATTTTGGGCTAACTATGGTTACCATCCTACTTTCCTTCCAAATTCAATCCCCGAGATTCCTGTACCTGCTGTTCAAGAACATATAGTCGCTTTACAACAAAATTTTCAAAGACTTCAAAAAAACATGCAACAAGCCCAGGAAAATTACAAAAGATCCTACGATAAGGGAAAGAAGGAGTGTCCAGCTTTTAAAGTCGGGGAGAAGGTATGGCTATCGGCCACGAACCTTAGGTTACCCATTCCTTCTCGGAAACTAGGTCCCAGATTCATATGCCCATTCGAAATTAAAAGAGTGATCAATCCTGTGGCTTTTGAACTAACATTACCAGGGTCATACAAGATCCACCCTGTATTCCACGCATCTCTGCTCAAACCCGTTATCCCAGACTCTTTTCCAGGAAGGGAGGAACTTCCACCTCCTCCAGTGGAAATTGAAGGTGAAAAAGAATTTGAGGTCGAATCTATTTTAGGTTGCCGGAAGAGAGGGAGACAACTCCAGTACCTTGTCAAGTGGAAGGGTTACCCGCCTGAAGACACCTCATGGGAACCTTCCAGAAATTTACATGCTCCCCGCCTGATCCGAATTTTTCACCGGGACCATCCGGAACTGATGGACAGTTTGGGCGTCCGGAGTCCGCCCCTAGGGGGAGGGCACTGTCAGGGCACTAATCCTTACCTGTCTCCCCGAACGGTGCAATCGCGGCTGTTTGCGCCGCACATGCGTGGTGTTGGCGCGCGCGTGCGTGGTGTTGGCACGCGCGCACGGGCGCGCACAGACCTGTAGTCCATCCGGCCAATCAGAGCCCTGAAGCGGGCTATTTAAACCTCTCCCTTTCCTGTGGCTAGTTGCTGGTTTGTCACAGCGTTTGTTTGGAGTGTTTCCTGGATCTTGGAAAAACCTTACCTTATCTTGTTCCTGTTTACCTGACCTTGGCTCTACTCTACCGGATTGCTGCTTTCTCCTACCTTGACCTCGGCTTGCTTATTGGACTAATCTGATCTCACCTGCCCTTGACTTTTTGGCTTGAACTTTGGACTACCCTGTTTATCTGTGCTTCCTTGACCGCAGTCTGTTTCCTGGATTTCCCTGTTGTCTACCAATCCTGCTTCCCGGACCTCCTGGAATTTCCTGCCGTGCTTCCCAGCTATTCCAAGCGGACTACTGCCTGGTTGGTCCTGTTCCACGCACCCGACCTTCACCTTCCCATCGGTACCGGTGCCTCCTGGTGCGTCTGTTCCCCTGTCCCCACTCCAGGGGGCGGACCGCGCCAGGTCGCAAAGGGAGCCACCCTCAGCATCTTGGCCTTGGTAAGTGTACTTTCGTTACTACCTGATAAGCCTTCTTTCCTTACTTTCTTGTAAGTGAGAGAGGCCGGAGCAAAAGACAAGCCTGCACTAGGCACAGGGCCGGCATGACAGGGCTAACAGAAACCCTTACAAGCCAGGTAGAAGTGGTTAGGAGAGAGGGCAGTGGGGAGGGGAGGAGAGGTGATAAATTACTTCCTCCCCTCTTCCCGGGCAGCACAGCATGGGGAAAAGTTCAGAGGTAGGAGCACGTTTAGCTGGGGAGTTGTGGACGATATGCTAGCTATATTGCGGGTGGAGACCGAGCGGCGCAGCGAGGGGTGGCTGCAGCAGATGCTGGGGCCGCTTCTCCCGCAAGGGGGAGGACAATCACAGGACGCGGGGAGGGAGGCCACGGCCTCCGGAGCGGTACTCCCCTAGACCCTCAACTAAGCCACAGCGGAGAAATGGGAGTCCCAGCAGGGCCCCTTCGGGCCCCCCCCACTAAGCGGACAGCTCCGGTGGTAGCGGGGGCTCCCGGAGGAATCCCCGACGTGAGCAGAGTTCCGGGGGTGGATGGTCGGGAGGCTCCAGTGCGGTGGCTAGGCCCGCCCGGCGTGTCGATCAATGTACAGCAGGCTCCACCCCCGGTTGTGCACCGGAGGGCCCTGAGCCTTCGGCGGGGGAGAACTGGCTCAGCGGTGGCTAGCCCCTCACCGTCCATGGCTAGCCACCTCCATTCCAGCCCAGTGGAGATGACCGAGAGGGGGAGAGGAAGACGGAAGTTTGAGAAGCAGAGGCCCAGCACCTAGGAAGGCGACGGCGAAATCGGTGGGCGGGTCCAAAGTGCACAGGGGGAGTCAATCGAGCGCTGGACCCTCAGCAGCCAGGCCCGAGTCGCCTGGTGGGCCTTCATCGGAGGAGGAGGACGTGCGGCCCGGGGACCGGTCGGAGGGAGAGCTGTCTGGTTCGGACGAGGAGAGCGTATCCAGGACGAAGGCAGCAGCGAGGGAGACGAGTTGGTCGGCTGGTGGGATTGCTTCCAGGCAGCCCGGTAAGTCGGTTTCTTCATTTCATTCTTCCTTACTGTATAGTGGGGTGTCGGTGGGGGGCCGGGGGGAGGGGCCTCAAGGTCAGTTGATGGTGCCCGCAGTGGCGGTGGGGATAGTGGGGTGGCCATCGGGGGGGTCTGTGCCCACGGGGGGAATGCTGCGGCTGATTTGGGCTTGCAGTGATTTTTGGCGGGTCTGGAGGTCTTGGTGAGCCAGCTAAAGGGGGGGGGACAACCCCGCCGCCATCCCAGCGGCGGCTTGGGTGCCGGCGGGCGGAAGCACCGTTGCGGCTGCCGTGCCGGTGGCAACTGATAAGAGTGTGGTGGGGGATGGTACGAGTCCCGCGGAGCAAGCTGGGGACAAGGCAGACGCTGTGGTGGAATCTGCAAAAAAACGGGATCTGGTCCGTTTGGCGGACGCGGCAAAGGGGGAGGTCTACACGTGCTATGAGGCGCCTCTGGGTTCGCATTTGAAACAAGAGGTGCGGGAGATGATTTGGAAAAGTGAATATGTTGAGATATTTGCACTATTGCCTCTGGAAAAGTTTAACCTGGACAGGGTTAAGCCGGAGGAGTCCAAGAAGGAGGATGAGGAGAAAAGGAGGTACAGGCTTATACCCAGGACATTTGCGAATTGGTCGCAGGCTTATTCGATCATGGCAAGCGTGATAGGCGAGAAGAACCCCGAACATTGTTCGGCGCTCTTCAGCTATCAAGAGGCGATCAGCGAGGCCCACAGGTGTTACGGGGGCAAGGGGTGGCTCCGTTATGATGAGCAGTTTAGGCAACGCAGGGTGATCAGGCCGGATATTCGGTGGGATACCAAGGACATTGGCCTTTGGATGCGGCTTATGTCGGCCCCACGGACGTCCACGCTGTTTTTTCGGGGGGGGGGGGCGGTGGAACCTCTTCCCTGGGACAATCGGCCGGAAAGAAAAAGGGGGTCTGCTTGCAGTTCAATGAGGGTAGCTGCAAATTTGGGGGGTCCTGCCGGTACAAGCACGAGTGCTCAGGCTGCGGGGACACCCACCCATATTCCCGCTGTTTCAAGCAGGGCAAGGGACGTTCCGGAGAGTCTGCGAGCAAGAGGGACAATTGGTTCTGAGGACCCAGGGTCATCCGCAGGTTGTGGGTCGGCCCCGAGGGCCGGGGACCCCAAAAATCCCGCTCCCAAGGTGAGGAGGGTAAGAGTTAAGAAATCTTCCTTGGGGTCAGGGGCGCACAGTTCTGGGGTGCCGGGGGAGGGGCAGCCTGTTATAGAGGTACCTCAGGGGGTTTTCAAGGTACCTACACCCCAAGTCTTGAGTTCTGGTGAGCCTGTCAAGCATCCTAAAATGGTAAAGCGTGTGCCTGTGGTGGTGCTCCATCCTTTGGATGGTGGTTCACAGTCCATTCCTACCTGGACCCCATCCCCTGCCCCATTTCCTGTTCTATCCTCTGCCCCATCCTCTACTTCATCCCCTGGTCCATCTCCTGCACCTTCAGAGTGTGAGGATGAGGTTTTTTCCTTTGATAAAGCTTGCAATGTTTTTTCTGAGTCAGATTCGGATGTGTACAACAATACAACAATAGATTCCGATTCCTCCGACTCCTCTGATCTCTCCGATGCTCCTAGTGAATCTCGGGGGGGGAAGAGGAGGAGGGAGAAGAGTCGAGAGGTTGAATGGGAATCTGTCAAGGGGAAAGGCAAGAAAAAACAGACCTCAGTGTCTTGTGTTGGTCTTGGTCCTGGTCCCCCTCCTTCTAATCCAGTGTCCGTACACAATAAATTTCTTGTGTTGGACACTGCAGTAGTGGGTCCCTCAGATGGAGACCCCAACATAGAGGCTGAGTACATTTTGGTATATTTAAAGTAAATAATATTTAGAAAAAAAAATGAAGTAATTAAGAGTGTAGCAGGAGGTTTCTAGAGTATTTGGTAATGTTGGGGAATTGTTAATGTTGGATTTTGGAGTTGGAGTTTCTTTTTGTAAAGACTTTGTTTTTGTACAGTGTAAGTAAGTTGTGGGGTGTTGATGTATTAATGTTGTAATGACATAATTATGTTACTCTGTTTTATAGCCAATTGGGGCTTGGCTTTTAATGTCGTGTCTTTAAATAAAAAAAATCTCCAGTGATGGTGGAAAGGATGCGACCATTCCTAGGTAGGTATCCCGATAGGGCGGCAGCTCAGCTGTTAGAGAGGGGTTTCTCGGAGGGGTTTAGTATTCCTTGTTCATTGTCCGTGGTCCCTCCGGTGTCCAAGAACTTGCGCTCAGCACTACAGCACCCCGAGGTGGTTTCAGAGAAACTACGGAAGGAGGTGGCGCTGGGTCGTATTGGTGGTCCGTTTCAGTCCCCGCCTTTGGAGGATTTGTTAGTTTCCCCTTTGGGGGTGGTCCCGAAGAAGGAGCCGAACAAGTTCAGGCTCATTCATCATCTTTCCTTTCCAAAGGGGGGGTCGGTCAACAATGCCATCAGCGCGGGGGATTGTACGGTGAGTTACACCTCTTTTGATGCGGCCGTTGGATGGGTTTGGCGGTATGGTCGGGGGGCGTTGATGGCCAAGTCTAACATCGAGGTGGCCTTTCGGCTCTTGCCGGTACACCCGGACAGCTTCCCGCTGTTGGGTTGCCACTGGGATGGGGAGTTCTATGTTGATCAGTGCCATGCCGATGGGCTGCTCCGTCTCATGTATTTGAACAATTCAGTTCTTTCTTGGAGTGGGTGGTCCGGGATGTGGCTGGAGTGAACTCCGTGATCCATTACCTGGACGACTTTCTCTGCGTTGGCCCGGCTTCGACTCGTATCTGCGCGGTGTTGTTAGCCACGCTTGAGCACATTGCGTAACGGTTTGGCGTTCCTTTGGCGCCCGAGAAGACGGAGGGACCTAGCACGGGAATCCAATTCTTGGGCATTTTCCTTGACTCGGAGGCGATGGAGTGTAGGTTGCCGCTGGACAAACTTGAGGGCCTCAAGGCTGAGATTAAGGAGATGCTGGGTTTGCGGAAGGTGCAACTCCGAGTTCTGCAGTCTCCCCTGGGGAAACTTAACTGTGCGTGCCGCATCCTCCTGATGGGTAGGGTGTTTTGCCGACGGCTGTCGGCTAGCACGGCGGGGGTTCGGTCGCCCAAACATTATGTACGGCTGGTGAAAGACCACAGGGAGGACCTGCTGGTGTGGCACTCCTTTTTGGAGTCCTTTAACG
This sequence comes from Rana temporaria, assembly GCF_905171775.1. Taxonomy (NCBI): domain Eukaryota; kingdom Metazoa; phylum Chordata; class Amphibia; order Anura; family Ranidae; genus Rana; species Rana temporaria. The sequence continues at coordinate 147,510,755 of NC_053496.1, forward strand.
GCAGGGCATTGTGGATGTCCGGCCCGGTCAGCAATTTTGACATGGAGCTGTTCACGGATGTGGCCGGGGGATTGGGGTTTGGGGCATTCTTTCAGGGCAAGTGGAGTGCTGGCCCTTGGTCTCAGTCCTGGCTGGCAGCGGGGTTCACAAAGAATTTGGTGGTGCTGGAGGGGTTTCCGGTGGTGCTAGCGGTCGAGTTGTGGCACGCGTCTTTCCGTGATCGGAAGGCTCGTTTTCACGGGGATAATTTGGGGGTGGTACAAGTAATCAATAGGGTTACGGCGTCTTCTCCCCCAGTTATTCGGCTCCTGCGGCACCTGGTGCTACGCTGTTTGCAACTGAATATTTTTGTGTACGCGGTGCATTTGCCGGGAGTGGACAATGTGGTGGCTGACTCCTTGTCTCGCTTTCAGTGGGACAGGTTTCGGGAGTTGGTACCGGAGGCGGAGGAGCACGGGGTCCCTTGTCCAGATTGGCTGTGGAGGATTCCGTTGGAGTCGTCTCCCACTGGATCAGAAGGTCGGTGAGTGAGGGGATGTGGGCGGCCTATGAGAAGGTCTGGTTGGAATGGCAGGCGCTGGTTCGGGAGGCGGAGGTGGATCCTGCTGGTCCAGAGGTACGTGTTCTGATTCTGTATTTTTTGTCAAGGAACATGGAGGCTGGGGTGTCACAGTCGGAATTGAATAAGAAATTGCCGAGTCTAGTTTTCTTGTTTAAATGGCAAGGATGTCCGGACTTCACAAAGGATTTTTGGGTGCGACAAGCGCTCAAAGGTTATAGGTGTTCGTCTCGGTATGAGGTATCATTGTTTCGCTGGCGTTTTTTGGAGCATTTAGAGTTGGCGAGTTAGTCAGCTCTTCTAAGAAGGTACAGGGTGGTATGATGGCTGCTGATGTGGGGTGGGCACAGGAAGGGGTGACACTGTTTTTAAGGAGATCCAAAACAGATCAGAGGGGGAGGGGTAAGTCGGTGCAGGTGTTCCCTATTCCTGGTTCAGCTCTGTGCCCAGTCGGGACGGTGCGGGAGTTCCTGGATGTGCGCCCAAAAGTGGGCGGTTCCTTTTTGTTGCATGAGGATGGGGCTCCCTTGTCGCACTATCAATTTGTAGCAGTGTTTAGGAAATGTTTGGGGGCATTGGGCCTTGCTGAGAAGGATTTTTCATCGCATTCCTTTAGAATTGGGGCAGCGACGGAGGCGGCGCGGAATGGGCTTGACGAGGAAGCGGTCAAGCAGATAGGTAGGTGGGAGTCAAGGAGGTTTCGACTATATGTCAGGCCACAGTTGCTGGTGGGATTGGCGTAATAGGTTTCATTAAAAAAAAAAAAATTGTAACACCGATGGGTTTAGGGTGCTGTTTAATGGGGGGACTTGTTGTTTAATTTTTGGGGGGCTGTGACGGTTCCCGATGGGTCATGATTGGTGATGTATATATTGCTTACTGTCTTTCAGGTACAGGACAGGGATTGGTCTGGATACTGGGCCATTCCTTCGTGCATTGGGAGGCTAGGAGAGCAAATGTGCGACCGGACGGTCGACAGCTGGGGGTCCCAAGACAGGAGGCATGTGTACGTTGCCTAGGTTTGCCGGGATGCTGTGGAGCAGGATGGTTCCAGAAGTGCACAGGTTTGCACGCTTGGACCGACCACCTGATGTGCTGGTTCTCCATGTGGGGGGAAATAATTTAGGGGTGCGATCAATGTTGGAGGGGTAGATCAGGGGTAGATCTGGGATACCATAGTCATGTTTTGTACAATGTGTCATTAAAAGAACCTCTTTAATACTGCACTTAGGTGGCGCTTCCTTTTTCTACCCCTCTTTTATAATTAGGGATGAGGCTGGGATCCGTCATGAGGTCAAAGCGAACCCAAGCCCACCTGTGGTAAATGGGACCTGCTGAACTAATGTTCAATTTCACTGGTAGCAAACCAACTGATGCACTTTCTGACCTTTGAAATTAGGTGAGATGGAAATCATGGCATAGTGCTAATATGGAAGTGTTTGAATAAGTCAGCCTCACCCTCACTATAAACAGCCTTTTGTAAGTTCAGTATGTCAGTGTGTGCTGAAATAGTTTAGGGCAGGGTTTGACAAATTTGCTTGGAATCTAGGAGCCAGCTAAAAAAGTTAGGAGCCAGAAAACGCACCCCGTCCCGCCAAGCTCGCGCGCAGAAGCGAACGCTTATTTAAACGGTAAAGAAGGAAAAGAAAGGCGCACAAGCCTGGTGTATTACCGTTTGACAGTTTAATAAATAAATAAGGTAAAATCAAACTACTCACAAACGAGATAGTGTAAAAGGTCAACAACGGTTGATGATGAATACCCCTCAAGTCACAATCCCAGATAGGAGGGAAAGAGGTGTGTCACTGCCGGCTCATTTAAATGGCATTCAAACCACACATGTGAGGTATCGCCGCGATTGGTAGAGCGAGTGCTGTATGACAGAAGGTACAGGGTACAGGAATGAATAATAAACCACACAAAGCTGCCATTGCTGACCTTGTTCTGAATAGGTAATTTTCGCTGCATAACATTCAGTAGAAGAAATCAGTAATGGCAGCATCAATGCCAACTGGCTGCAGTTTTTCCCCCTTTTTAACATTTAAAAAAAGGGGGGGGGGGATATATAAGCAATGTCATCTTTTGGGTGCCATGCAATGATTACCATACCGTGTTCAATAAAATTATGAGTCACCTAGCTGCCACCCCACAGCATAAAAGGTTCCCCTGCCACAGTATGCATGAGCACTGGAAGACACTTCCTAGACCTTAATTTATATTTTAACAAAGAAAATGGGGCAATTATTTGCTATGTGTATGTTGGAGTTTATCATACAAGTGAAAGTTGGGCTGAAGATCTTGTTTAGGAAGAACAGATTTCTGATCTTTACCGCTGAGAAATCTAGTAGTCTGCAGGCGTTCTTCACAGCTGCTCAAAATAAGTAATCTAAACACTGATCATCTCTGCTGAATGTGACTCAACCATAAACATGGAGAAGGCTGCAATAACGATATCTAGTTGGTACCATGCACAGGACCTCATCTTCACATGGCAGAACTGAAAAATGATTGAATAAAAAAAAACGATCACGGTGGGGGAGGTGGGGGCGCACGAAGACGCAGGATCCTGTGTCTCCGCGCGTCCTGCCGCGCCAGCCGGTAATTGAGGCCGCGGCTTTGTGGCCTTCTGCAGGCCTAAGCTTCCTTCTGTGAACGCCGCAGAGCCGCGGCCTCAATTACCGGCGGGGGAGGTGGGGGCGCACGGAGACACAGGATCCTGTGTCTCCGTGTGCCCCCACCGCCGCGTGATCGCGCTGGCCGGTAATTGAGGCCGCGGCCTTCTGCAGGCCCAAGCTTCCCCGGGCGCCAGGTCACAATTTCTTGTCGCAATTGCGACCGGGTGCCCAGATTTTGTCGAGCCCTGGTTTAGGGAGATCTAATGGTCAAATCAGCGGTGGCTGAGAAAGCACATTTGGATGATTTCAATCAGAAACTCTTCACTCAAAGTTTTCTCTTCCCTAACGTGTTTGTGTTCTGAGCTGTGCATCTTGCCCCACACAGGTGTGGGATGTGCATGAAGATCCGTGTAGCTCTCTACCTGTTATTGATTTGAAGAGGATAACAGAACGTGACGTACAAATAACTGGGCTCAGGTGTACAAATCGGTACATCCTTGTGAATAGGGAAATCTACAGTGCGTCCCATTAAATGGTGTCCAGTGTCATTCCGCCCCCCTCCCTTTAAACTGATGAACCCAGGGCACCGCCGGGCATCAGATGTGGGGTATGGAGGGCACAGTACTCAATGATCCCCCCCATGGGCAACTTGCATTGCTCCTTTTCTGCCACAGGAAGGTTGCAGCCTGGCTGTTGAGAAACACTAGCATTATTATTATAGTACAGAATTTATATAGCTTGCGCAGTGCTTTACAATGTAGAGGGGAACGGTACATCTACAATACAGTTCAATACAGAAGGAATAGGATATGTAATAGTATTCTTTGAAATGCCCCTTTAATTAGCTGTATATCTGTTGTTCTGGTAACTTGCTTGTGCTTGTAAAATTTTGTTGTAGCTATGCAAAGAGCTGGTTCACACAGGGACGGCACGACTTTGGGGGCAACTCGGCAAGGCGATCTCAAGACGATTTCAGAGGCGACTTGCAAAATGACTTCTGTATTGAAGTCAATGCAAGTTGCCCCCAAAGTCGTACAAGAACCCTTTTCTAAGTCTGAGCGACTTGAGTCGCTCCTATTAGACCGGGTCCATTGAATAGAGCGGAGTGCGACTTGTCAGGCGGCAGAGTTGCCTGACGAGTCGCCCCTGTGTGAATCGGCTCTAAAGATGTTCTTTTTTGATGAAGCTTTAACATGGATACATTTATGCTGAGCTCACACTGAGCTAGCTAAAGTAGGACAAAAATGCACAGAGAGTGAAATTACAGATTTTATTGTCCCGATAGGAAACAAAGAACCTAAAGGATAACTGGTTTAACTAGTTTCATTGTATACGATTCTAACATTGAAACCTCATCCTTAAAGCAGTAGTAAACCGCAGTTGAGGACAAAAGAAAAATCCCTGCAAGGCAATGTCATAATTCAGATCGTGCCGCCTCTGCGACTAGTAAATTAGCTCCACCCACCTCTGCCATGTTCTTCAGACCGTGTGGCTCAGAGGGAGGGGAATAGAGCACTTTTGAATAGAGCTGCCAGCCTGAGCCTGCTTTGCTGTGAGTAGCTGCACTGCGCCAGGCCATCAAATGCGGCCACTGTGCCACATCAATTTCTCTCACTGTGCCTATCAAATAGTGCCACTGTGATCCCCCGCCAAAGGGAAGGAGTTGGTAAGATGACCACGCCCATGTGGGGGCACCATAAATATTTCTGTAACCAGGCTTCTGTGACTCTAGGATTGGCCCTACCACTGTCACCGCTGAGAGGGCTTCTCAACCGCCAGGCTGCAACCTTCCTGTGGCAGGAAAGGAGCAATGCAAGCTGCCTATGAGGGGGGGATTGCTGAGTACTAAGCGTTCCATGACCCACATCCGATGCCCGGCGGTGCCCTGGCTCCATCAATTTAAAGGAGGGGGGGTGGGGTCAGAACAACACTGAACACCATTTAATGGGACACATTGTAGATTTCATCATCCACAAGGATGTACCAATTTGTACACCTGTGCCCAGTGATCTGTACAGTCACGTTCTGTTACCCTGTTTAAATAAACGACAGGTGGAGAGCTACACAGATCTTCACGTATATCCCACACCTGTGTGGGGCTCGATGCACAGCTCAGAACACAAACGGTCTTCCTTCCGAGTTTGCAGCCTCCGGCTACATGAGTGGCTAGAAGCGTGACGACGTCACTCCTGCAAATGCGCGTGTGTACTACTGTTTAATGAAATGGGCTCTGAAGGTGCGACATGTGCCGGTGACGTCACTGGCTGCATGCACTCTGAATATCTCCTAAACTGTGCAAGTTTAGGAGATATTCACAGTACCTACAGGTAGGCCTTATTATAGGCTTACCTGTAGGTACAAGTGGTAAAACAGCGTTTACTATCCCTTTAAAGTGGATGTAAACCTCACATATACCCTTGTAAAGTGAACAGCCTCAGATGATACACAGGGATGAAACCAATCTCCCTACCATGGGCGTCCGCTCCATAAGGCAAAGGGGGGCAATTGACCCCCCCTGGAAAATCGAGAAGGTGTTGAAGAGTTTTGCGGCCGCAGGCAATCTGAGCTGTCCCGGGCTGATGTCACACAGGCACAGCAAGCAGAGTGAAGCCGCCTCCCCGCCAGTGTTTATGTGTACACAGGGGGAGGGAACCTGCTGTGCCTGTGCAGCGTTGATTGCTGATCTGAGGTACTGAATGGGGAGGGGGGTCCGTCTGTGCTTAAGGGGGGGTTTGTGCTGAATGGGGGTCCATCTGTGCTGAAGGAGGTGTCTGTACTGAAGGGGGGTCCATCTGTGCTGAAGAGGGGTCTGTGCGGAATGGGGGGTCTGTGCTGAAGGGGGGATCCATCTGTGCTGAATGGAGGGGTTTGTGCAGAATGGGGGGTCTGTGCTGAAGGGGGTCCATCTGTGCTGAATGAAGGGGTTTGTGCAGAATGGGGGGGGGTCTGTGCTGAAGGGTGGTCCATCTGTGCTGAATGGAGGGGTCTGTGCTGAAGGGGGGGTCCATCTGTGCTGAAGGGTGGTCTGTACATTCTCTAGGCTATATTTATATGGGCATGGAGTGAAGCTTAATTATCTCAAGAGCTATTTCACACTGCCAGCTGGCCGTATTAATCGGTAAAGCGGCGCTAAAAAGCATCAGCTTACCATCGTTTTAACTTCGCTATTCGGTCGCTAGCGGGGCGCTTTTAACCCCCGCTAGCGTTTGAAGAAAGGGTTAAATGCGACTATGTATCGCTGCTGCCGAATCGCCCCTCCCTGAAAAAATTTAAGCGGACGCCAATGCTCCCTGCATAAGTTTCCTATCTGCTGGGGCGTGGTCTGGAGCTGCATGTAGCAGGACGTGTAGAGTGAGAGCTCCGCCGGAGACCTATCCTTTTGACTGATCCTGGGGGAATTTCTTTCCCAAAACAGCTCACCTGCAACTCCTGGACGATCTACCTGCCGGTGGGCATCCATGTCTCCCCCCAAACGATCCGGGGCCCTAGCCAAACTCGCCCAATTCCGTCATGACGGGCACGACAGGGAGGAGGAAGATGGCGCCAACCTGCCGCGTGTGGAGAAACCCCAGGCTTTGGGGGACACAGCCAGGGTGCTGGAGGCAATCGCCCTGTGCCAATCCACCCTCACATCCAGGATCGAGGAGGTGAAGATTGACATCTCCCTGATCCGCCAGGTCCAGAAGCTCCGCGACCGGGTCTCTGAAACGGAGCGCCGGGTCGACCACGTGGAGGAAGGCCTGCATCCCCTTCAGGTCACTACAGAACAGCTGCAATGCCAACTCAACGCCGTTCTCTCCAAGCAGGACGACATGGAGAACCGCCTCAGGAGATGTAATCTCCGCTTCGTGGGCATCCCTGAACGGTCGGAGGGCGCCGACCCCCCCCACATACCTTGAAAACCTGCTGGTCAAATCGTTTGGTAGGGAGGCCTTCTCCTCAACGTTCGTCGTGGAACGCGCCCACCGCCTTGCCGCAAAGCCTCCCCCTGCTGGAGCCCCGCCACGGACCCTCATCGCAAAATTCCTCAACTACCGGGACCGCGATGCAATCCTTCGGCTCACCCGTGAGAAGGGAAATATCCCCGTCGGCAACGTGCAGTTCGCGGTATACCCGGACTTCTCTGCTGAGGTCCAGAAGAAGAGAGCACGCTTCATCGAGGCCAAGCGGCAGCTTCGCGCCCGCCACCTTCCCTACGCAATGCTCTTCCCCGCGAGGCTCCGTTTGGTCTGTGAGGGTAAGGTCCAGTTCTTTGAGGATCCGCAGGCCGTTCTTACCTGGCTGGAGCATCATGGTGACCCTGGCTGGGCTCTGGCCTAGAGCCTGTCTCTCCCGCCTGCCTCCGCCGCGCTACAACCGGTGAGTCCCGCTCTCTGACTATCCTGCATCCCCAGCACCCCTGTTACTCACCTACGCACCTGCTTTTCCTCTGCTCCTCGTTCTGCACGGATGGGGGCCCTGTTTCTTCTCAAGTCCACAGAGTCGAGTGGCACTCATCTCCTTCCCCCCCTCCTTTGTCTCGCCTGACTGACCTCCTCCATCTTCCCCTCACATCATGGTACGGACCGCGGGTCCCAGCTGGGATCCTCGCCACCTTGCTGACTGCGTCCGTTGCTCCGATGGACCCGTGATCTCCTCCTCCGTGGACACCCTGCACACCCGAGGCCCCCTGCACAACCGTGAGTTGACCCTTGCGCATACACTTTTTTGCATGCTCCCTGTTGTGCCCCGATGGAAGCTACACCTCCGGCCTGAGATGTGGGGTGCTGGTGATCCCCCCCTTCTGCTTGAACTCCCCCCTCTCCCCTTTTACCTATATGGGTCTCTGGCGGCTCACCTGCACCCATAACCAGAGTTTCTGGCATCCCCCCTGCACAGTTGTGCGCTCTTCAGCTTGGTCGCCCCCCCGACCCCACCAACGATATGGCTCCTGCGCCATACAGGAACACTGTTCCCCAATCCAAGTTTCCCTGGCCAGCCACTGCCCACCCACGTTTGGTGATCGGTAGTGTGATGGAACTGCACTGCTAGTCCAGTGTCTATGCAGACTGTTTAGCCTCGGCTCACATGTACATATGTTATTTTGTTTTTTTTATTTTTATTGCATTTGACTCCATTTTGACATATTTCCTGCGCCAAGGCCTTCCACGTGCTTATTTGGCGCTGGGAATAGCCTGGCTCCTTCATGCTATGATGCACTGTGTGATGTATTGGTCTGGGTGCCTTTTCTGTGTTGTGCTGCCCCCTGGGTGTCCGACTGCTTATTACACTCCCCCTAACTTGCTATGGCTTTTCTTAAGATTTTAACGTGGAATGTCCGGGGCCTCGGAGAGAAGGCGAAGCGCACCGCTGTCCTTTCACATCTTAAAACTCTCCGGGCCGACATATCCATCCTGGTTGAGACCCACCTTGCGGGCCAGAAACAACTATGCCTTAAAAAACCTTGGGTGGGCTGGCTGTACCAGGCCCCACACACCTCTAACTCCCGAGGGATTGCGATCCTCATAGCCAAGTCTGTGCAGTTTTGCCTCCACTCCCTGCAGTCGGACCCCCAGGGCAGATCATTATTTTTGCATGCAACTGTGGGGGGCATTGAGCTTCTCCTTCTTGCTTTCTACATCCCTCCCCCGTTCCAATTTACTATGCTACAGGAGGGGGTGGCCTTCATGGCCCGACACCCCACGGTGCCGGCCATTTGGGCCGGTGACTTTAATATGGTGATCTCCCCAACCCTTGACAGACTGAGTCCCACTGCTCCTTCTCTCTCAACCCCTGACACTACTAGATTCGGAAAGTTCCTCACAGACCTCACACTCACGGATACGTGGCGCCACATGCACAAGACGCAGACACATTTTTCCTGCTTTACCCCCTCACGCTCGACTATGTCCCGCATCGACCTCATACTCTCTACCCCTCCCCTCCTCCCCCACCTTCTTGAGGCAGAGATTGGCACCAGAGTCCTCTCTGATCATTCCCCGTGCTGGATCAAACTACGGCTTCCGACCCCCCCACCGCGAGAATCTGGAAACTGAACCCGTTCTGGCTCACTGTCCTGCCCGACCAGGACTTGGTCCGGCTCGAGTGGGACCACTGTTTTCACACAAATGCTAGCTCTGCCTCATTCGGCTCCGTCTGGGAGACTTTCAAATTGCACGCCCGTCTTATAATCTCCACGCGAATTAACAGGCACAAAGCCACCTCCAAGGTGCTGCTCCGCCAGGCGGAGGAGCGCCTTGATGCCCTTGAACAAGATTTTCAGAGCGACCCATCTGCAGCTAACGCCGCCCGCGTTCGGGTACAGACCAGACTCGCGGATCAGTTGCACTTTGAAAAGGCCAAACAAGGCATTTTCTTCTGCAAGCAGCATGTCTATGAGTTTGGCGAACGAGCCAGTAAGCTCCTTGCGTACCTCGCCCACCTAGAATATAGGCCCCCGGTGGTGGTCACACTCCAGTTGGCCTCCGGGGACAGGGTGACTGACCCTGACCAGGTGGCCACGGAGTTTAGGTCCTTCTACTCAGAACTGTATTCCTCTACTACCCACCGTACTCGAGACGAGCTATTGGCCTTCCTGAGTGGCGTTGACTTCCCCAAGCTTACTCCCCCCCAGATAGCCCTACTAGAGGCCCCAGTGACCGAGGAGTGTATTACAGAGGCCCTGTCAGCACTTCCCGCGTCCAAAACACCCGGTTCCGACGGGCTACCCCTCGAGTTTTACAAACAATTTGGTGAGACCCTCATCCCGCGACTTTGCCAATTATATACGCATATATTCGATACTGGTTCCCTCCCCCCGTCCATGAGCGAGGCCCTAATTGTTCTCATCCCCAAACCGGGCAAGGACCCGCTGTTCCCTGAATCCTACAGGCCCATTTCCCTCCTCCAGCTCGACATCAAAATTCTGGCCAGGATCCTAGCCCTGCGCCTCAACAAAGTTATCCTTAGCCTCATACACCCGGACTAGTCCGGGTTTATGCCAGGTAAAAATACGGCCTTTAATCTCAGGCGGCTACACATGAACCTTCAGGCGTGCCATTCGGACATCGGTTCCAGGGTGGTTGTTAGTTTGGACCCGGCCAAGGCGTTCGATTCCGTCGAGTGGGCATATCTGTGGGAATGCCTGTATAGCTTTGGGTTTGGTCCCAAATTTGTCAAGTGGCTCCAACTCCTATGCCAGTCCCCCTCGGCGCGCATTCAGGTCAACGGCCGGACTTCTGCCCCCTTCTCTCTCTCCCGCGGTACTCGGCAGGGATGCCCCATTTCCCCCCTGCTTTATGCACTGGCCGTCGAACCCCTCGCTATTGCCCTCAGAGCTCACACTGGCATCGAGGGCCTCCGCTGCGGTCGGCTGACTGAAGTTGTTAGCCTTTACGCTGACGACATGCTCCTATACCTCGCAGACGCGGGGCCCTCGCTCCAGACGGCTCTCCAGGTTCTCACGGAGTTCGGATCGTACTCTGGACTCCGGATAAACTGGTCCAAATCCCAAATTCTCCCCCTGGACCTTGGTGCCCCTACAGCCGATCAGGCCTCCCTTCCCCTTGTCAGGGCCAGCACTATCAAATATCTAGGTGTCACGGTCTCTAGTAGTGTTGAGCAGAATACGCCAATATTCGCTAAATTCGAATATTCGTGATATTTTATCGAAATGAAATGATTGCGAATTTTCGCTATTGCGAATGCGAAAATAATTGCGAATTTTCGACAACTGCGGTAGGAGCACTCTGATTGGCTCAGAATATTCTTGATATTTTTTCGAAATTTCGCAAAATGCGAATGCGATATTTATTGCGCAATTTCGACAAATGCGGAAGGAGCACTCTGGCTCAGAATATTCGTGATATTTTATCGAAATTTCGCAAAATGCGAATGCGATATTTATTGCGCAATTTCGACAAATGATGTAGGAGCACTCTGGCTCAGAATATTCGTGATATTTTATCGAAATTTCGCTAAATTGCGAATGTGATATTTATTGCGGAATTTCCCCAAATGCTGTAGGAGCGCTCTGATTGGCTCATTCTGAAATCGAATATTCGAGATATTTTATCGCAATTTCACAAAATGCGAATGCGAAATTGATTGCAGATATTTCGAAAACTGCTGTAGGAGCACTCTGAAATCGAATATTTGTGATATTTTAGCGGAAAAAAATATTGCGATTGCGATATATATTGCAAAATTCTCGATCGCGCAATCGCGCGAACAACACGCGCCCATTTCCTGGACCCTTGCCAGTTTCCTACTTTATGATCGCATCGCAATTTAGAATGGTTGGAAGCAACTTCTCACTCGCTGAGGAAAAGATGCTGATTAGTGTAATTATTTTGACCACTGTTATTTCATTATCTTTAACTGCATTTTAGACTAGTTTAAAAGTTAGTATATAAGATCAGATATTAGTATTTCCCAAACAATGTGTCTCCTGTTGTTACAAAACTACAAGTCCCAGCATGCCTGGACAGCTGCAGACACCCTGGTTGGTAAATGTGTATTTAGGCACTTTCCTTGCTATTTAGCATAATGAATTTAACATGTTGTGGACATAGGACGTATGCGAACGTCCTGACTTCAGGGTCCTTAAAGCCCAAGGACATTCGAATACATATTGCCCTTTAGATGTTGCAGAACCACAACTTCCAGCATGCCTGGGAATGCTGGCATTTCTAGTATTGTAAGTTCTGCAGGCCCACATTTTTCAGACCTTTATGCACGGGTCTCTAAACTGTGGCACCCTAGATGCAGCAAAAGTAAAATTCTTAGCATGCACTGGCAGACCATGGGTGATGGGAGTAGTAGTTTTGCAACAGCTGGAGGTGGACTGGTCTTGAAACCCTGAGTTAGGTAACAAACTCGTAGTGTTTTGCAACCATTTTGCCTCCAGCTGTTTTTTTTTCTGTTGAAAAGCCTGTGGCGTGCAAAACACAACCCAAAAACTCCACCCGGTGCAGGGAAAAATGTGCACACACATAAAGAGTGACATCACAAAAAACTGCGACGGGTGCATACGTCAGTGGTCCTCCGAAAAGGACCCGTCTCTGATCCCCCGGGGCGTTAGGCTCCTGACAGGGAAAAGAGTTACTGTGGTCCATACAGCCGAAGCCATATGGACCCATCTTGGTCCAAGCAGCCGAAGCCACAAGGACCCAACATTCTCGGAGGGACTGCCGAAACAGAACCCTCCTCGGTGAGGCTCCCCCGAAGGGAGACCCCATGAGAGCCGGTGAACCTAACCAGAAGGCCGAGTCCACCAACTCCCAAGACTTTCAGAGACCGGCCCGAGGACCAGCACCCTACTCGCCACACATAAAGTGCAAGCACCAAAACAAAAAGAGTGACAAACAAAACAGAACACGGGGAAAAATAATAAAAGAAAGTGGGGAAAAGGAAGATGGGAGAGTGAGGAAAGTGACCAATGTGAAATAATTCTGCCTCCAGCTGTTGCAAAACTACAACTCCCTGCATGCAACTGGCTGCAATTACCCCCCCCCCTCCCCCAATGTGAATGTACATGGTACATTCACATGGGCTGTGGCTTACAGTGTGCTTCTAGCTGAAGCAAATTTGGCGCTGCAGCTCAAACCCTCAGCGGGAAACTACTGTGAACCCCATTTCCCTCTCTGACTGTACCTTAAAAACACTACACCACACTAAATATAAATTAAAAAACAAAACATATACACATACCCCTACATAGCCACCCTCACCTCCACATTAAAAGAAAACATCTTGTACGGCACTGTTTTCTAAACGGAGCCTACAGCTGTTGCAAAACAACTCCCCGTTATTACCGGACAGCCATTAACTGTCCAGGCATGCTGGGAGTTAAAGTATAATTGTTGTACAGCTGGTGACGGTGAGCTACATGGTGTATCAGAGCATGCTGGTAGTTGTAGTTGTTAAATAACATCAACTCCATTATTTATTCAAAATTAATTCATCAAAAAGTCAAAAGAAACAAACATATTATTGTTCCTATATAAAGATAGGGATGAAAAAAAATAATCTATTGTACAGGCCCATTATAAGTGTCCAAAAATAATTATAGCGGTCAGATGAATAGCAACGCATATCTCCCCTATACGTGTATCCTGTGTTGTTAATCATATATACATAATTATGCAAATGATAATGGCTGCTATATTTATGCAAAAAAGGTGGCGACCGAAATGGCAGGATATAAAATGTGTCATGTTACCCCTGTCATTGATTAATAAGGCGAGAATGCTTTCCAATTGTTGAATACCATAGATTTCCGTCATATATCCATAAGGCTTTAAACAAAAGTATTACAATATACTTTGTTCTTCATCTTGCAGAGGTTCCTAGAAAAGGGCTACGACCAGCTGCGCAGGCAGCCTGATAAAAAGGCTGTGGTCAGCGCCCTAATGAGGGACTTAGGCGGCAAACACGATCGCCTGGCGATCGTTAAGAAATGGTCTGACATGAAGAGGCGCCACATGGACCGGGTCAGGCATATCCGGGATAAATATCATCCAGGTAAGTTATTGGTGACAGTTATGTTTTTTTTTTCCAAAGTGTATTTTGTGCGTGAACTCTAGAGAGGAGCCGGACTGCAGGAGTTGGGAGTAGGCAGTCCTCCCCCAGAGGCAATCTGCCACCTTTCTCCATGCCCCGGATGGCAATGGCGGGTGTGAGGGGGTCCTCGCACACAGACCGTCCTACCTGCTCCGCTTCGAAGCCCAACGGGGCAGAGGGACTCCCTATAAGGGAGTGAGAGGATTTGCCCGCTCAACCAGCCCCGTTAGTCCTTCGCCTCTCTTTTTAGAGACCGCGTGGTCAGAGTGCGTGCATGTTAACCCAATTTCGAGTGCGTGTGTAAGTGTGGTGGTTTTTGTGGGAGGGGGGTGGGCGTACTAAGCGCAGGCTTACCTCGCATAGCACACCCACCGGGGGCCGGGCTGAGACCACCAAACTCAATTCACATGTAGCCGAGAGCGGGATCCGAACCCCTAGCTGCAGAGGTGAATCGCTTGTCAGCGCAGTGGCAATCGCGTTGAGCCACCGCAGCTCCTTTGGTGACAGTTATGTAAGGTCATATGTAATTAATGTAAGGTCAGATGTTGTTAACCCAGACGCCATGTTGTGGTAACATATATCACCACCAGCCAAGGTATTCATAGTACTGTTGAAAAAAGACATGGGACAGCAGACAGGAACACAGAAGTTATGTGGGAACATACTTTTCCCATTGCTTTGCATGGGACTTTAAACAAAAACCCCGACCCTCACCAATGGGGGTAGTTAAGGGATAAATTAACGATCCTATACTTTAAGTGGACGTATAAGTAACATGTGACCAAGTGTTATCGAAATATCTACAGCTGTTATGAAGTAACATGTATTTCCCATAGAGTTGAATGGGACTTTAAAGAAAAACCCCGACCATGGCAAATGGGGGTGGGTAAGGGTTAAACCACCTATCCTATGTTTGTGGCTGACATATAAGTAACCTGTGTGCCAAGTTTCATGTAAATATCTTTAGACGTTTGGACGTGATGCTGGAACATACATACATACATGCACACACACGTTGAGTTTTATATATATAGATTCCCACTAAATTCCTGTGTTAGGCGTGGGGTTGTTATAGTAATCCCGTGTACTCCATCAGGCCCTTTTTTTAACATGAGATCGTCTGAACAAAACAAAGGAGACAAAAACAGCTCATTTTACCATGGTGGCAGCCCAGCTCACGCTCAGTCCCCTGTAGTGCCCACAAGACCCTTTAATATAACATTGTCCCATTGGTTAACCGTCTATATAAATTAATTTGTATTCATATACAATACAGCAGAGTACACAGAATTTGCATACGTCATTAGAAAACATTTTAACATATATGAACATTGGGCCTGATTCCCAAAAGAGATACGCAGACTTAACTGCTGTTCAGTCTGTGCCTAACTTTGGAAACGATCCTCAAAAGGCTTTTTCCAAAGTTAGGCAGAAAATCTGACATGTGTAAGACACTTACACGGTCAGATCTTAGGATGCAGTACCGCATCCGCCGCTGGGGGCATTTCTCATGGAAATGCAGCTTTGAGTATGCAAATGAGGACTTAAGCAGATTCTCAAAGCATTTCAGCATTGTGATTTCTGCGTAAGTTCCGATTTTGCTTGCGCAAAACTAGGGCTGGTTTTACAATGTGGAAAGTTAGTCACACCTTGTAAAGGCCCATTCAAGCGACGGCATTTGGTATGCATTCCTGAGGGAGAACTCCACGGCAATTTTTAAATTCAAAACCGGCATGGGTTCCCCCCCCAGGAGCATACCAGGCCCTTAGGTCTGGTATGGGTTGTAAGGAGACCCCCCTACGCCGAAAAATCGACGTAGGGGGTCCTCCTACAATCCATACCAGACCCGTATCCAAAGCACGCTACCCGGCCGGTCAGGAATGGGAGTGGGGACGAGCGAGCGACCCCCCCCTCCTGAGCCGTGCCAGGCCGCATGCCCTCAACATGGGGGGGTTGGGTGCTCTGGGGCAGGGGGGCGCACTGCGGGCCCCCCCACCCCAGAGCACCCTGTCCCCATGTTGATGAGGACAGGACCTCTTCCCGACAACCCTTGCCGTTGGTTGTCGGGGTCTGCGGGCGGGGGCTTATCGGAATCTGGGAGTCCCCTCAAATAAGGGGGCCCCCAGATACCGGCCCCCCACCCTAAGTGAATGGATATGGGGTACATCGTACCCCTACCCATTCACCTGGAGGCAAAAAGTAAAAGTTAGTAAACACACAACACAAGGGTTTTTAAAATAATTTATTATTCTGCTCCGGAGGCCCCCCCTGTCTTCTTTATTAGCTCTAATACCAGGGGGGGCTTCTTCCGCTCTCCGGGGGTCTTCTTCCACTCTCCGGGGGGGCTTCTTCTTCCGCTCTCCGTGGGGGGCTTCTCCGCTCTCCGGGGGTCTTCTTCTATCTTCGCCGCTCTCCGCTGTTGACTCGGCGAACCCCGGTTCTTCTGCAGCTGTCCGGTGCCTTCTTCTTCAGCGCTGGCTGCCTGCTATCTTTGTGTGTTAGCTCAATTAGTAACAGGCAGCCAGCGCGGTCTTCTGTGACGTCAGGTTCTTCTTCTCCCCTCTTCCGATGTTGACTCGTCGCCTCTTGACACTGCAATGATGGAAGCGCGCCTTGCATCCCATTTATATAGGCATCACCGTCCCATCATGCTCCGGCAGGTACCCACGTGGTGGGTGCCTACCCACGTGCACCCACCACGTGGGTACCTACCGGAGCATGATGGGACGGTGATGCCTATATAAATGGGATGCAAGGCGCGCTTCCATCATTGCAGTGTCAAGAGGCGACGAGTCAACATCGGAAGAGGGGAGAAGAAGAACCTGACGTCACAGAAGACCGCGCTGGCTGCCTGTTACTAATTGAGCTAACACACAAAGATAGCAGGCAGCCAGCGCTGAAGAAGAAGGCACCGGACAGCTGCAGAAGAACCGGGGTTCGCCGAGTCAACAGCGGAGAGCGGCGAAGATAGAAGAAGACCCCCGGAGAGCGGAGAAGCCCCCCCCGGAGAGCGGAGAAGCCCCCCCCGGAGAGCGGAAGAAGAAACCCCCCCGGAGAGTGGAAGAAGACCCCCGGAGAGCGGAAGAAGAAGCCCCCCCTGGTATTAGAGCTAATAAAGAAGACAGGGGGAGCCTCCGGAGCAGAATAATAAATTATTTTAAAAACCCTTGTGTTGTGTGTTTACTAACTTTTTTTTTTGTCAAATAACGTTTTATTGAATAAATGAAGAGAAAAATAGGTAGCATACAGTATACAAGAGCATATGTCACAGCATACAGGTAAACAGTGGTGTAAGGCACGCAACTGCCTGCATGGTATGTAGTTAAGTGATACATGACACAGGTGTTTACTAACTTTTACTTTTTGCCTCCAGGTGAATGGGTAGGGGTACGATGTACCCCATATCCATTCACTTAGGGTGGGGGGCCGGTATCTGGGGGCCCCCTTATTTGAGGGGACTCCCAGATTCCGATAAGCCCCCGCCCGCAGACCCCGACAACCAACGGCAAGGGTTGTCGGGAAGAGGTCCTGTCCTCATCAACATGGGGACAGGGTGCTCTGGGGTGGGGGGGCCCGCAGTGCGCCCCCCTGCCCCAGAGCACCCAACCCCCCCATGTTGAGGGCATGCGGCCTGGCACGGCTCAGGAGGGGGGGGGGGCGCTCGCTCGTCCCCACTCCCTTCCTGACCGGCCGGGTAGCGTGCTTTGGATACGGGTCTGGTATGGATTGTAGGTGGACCCCCTACGTCGATTTTTCGGCGTGGGGGGGTCTCCTTACAACCCATACCAGACCTAAGGGCCTGGTATGCTCCTGGGGGGGGGAACCCATGCCGGTTTTTTCTTTGAAAATTGGCATGGAGTTCTCCCTCTCAGGAATGCATGCTGAGCGACGCTGTCATTTTTTTTTTATAATTATTTGTTTTCCCGGCGCGTATATTTTTTTTCACCCGTCGCAACTTTAGTGTCCCGTCGCAATCCACAAAGCTGCCCGGCGTCAATTACGTTCGCGCGCTGCACGTCGGGAAAATTACGTCACACGAATGCGCAGTACGGCCGGCGCGGGAGCGCGCCTCATTTAAATTTTAAACGCCCCCCGGAGAGGAGGACCGCCTACGACGGCGGCACTTAAGTTACACGGCCTGAAATTTCTAGGTAAGTGCTTTGAAGATCGGGCACTTAGGTAGAGATTTTAAGTCAGTGTAACTTAACTGCTGAAAGTTAAGTTAGGCAGCTTTTTTGGGAATCAGGCCCATTGTGTTATTATAGGAGCTTCTCTACCAGCTGTGCGCCCCAAGCGCACAAGGCGACAGGCCGCAGAGGAGGAGCAGGAGGAGGATGTGGAAGAGGAGGAGAGGGATGAGGAGGAGCAGCCAGGGCCATCCACATCGCCATCCCCAGCTCCTGTGGAGGAGCAAGAGGAGGAGCTGCACCCCCCCCCAAAAACTTCTGGTGGAGAAACGGGTGATGAAGAAGAGGAGCAGGATGAGACGGTTCCTTTTACCATCAATCAGGAGGGTAAATATGTGCACAAAGATTAATAACATTTCAACAATAAAATGTAGCTCTAAAAATGGACAGCATTTAAAGCAGGGCTGTGGAGTCGGTAGATAAATGTTCTGACTCCGACTCCGACTCCGACTCCGACTCCTCAGTTTTATATACTTCCGACTCCGACTCCGACTCCCCGACTCCGACTCCTCTGTATTAATATGCGAATGTATTTTATACATTCCTTGAGGGAAAGAAACGCAACCTACCACAGGACTACTGGCTGGGAAGCCAACAGTCTACTGTATTGCACAGTTTAAGCAAAAGACAAACACAATGAAAACAATCAAGTGACTGGATAGTAGCAGCAGGCATAAACATCAGGAACAGGATCTTTACCAGTTCAAAAATACAAACCACATTATTTGGTTGTTTTAGAACAAAAACAAAGCTTATCTATAATGAACCAAAAACAAAATCTGCAAAACCTAGAAATGGTTTATATTAATCTTGAAATGTAGTTCTAGGCTTAGCAAATGCAAATCAATTCAATGTAGAGTTCTAAGGAAGAGAATTGCCTCTGCCAGATCCTCTTTCATAGAGGCTCTTAAGTCAGACTTTATTATTTTTAGGGCTGAAAATAATCTTTCGTAACGGTCTTTGAATTCCAAATGTTTTTTTCTTATATCCTAACAGTTTTGAAAAAGCTCAAGAGGAAACAAAGTGCCATGAAGAGTATGACTGACAGAATACTCACAAATGAGCAGCAAATTCTGTTTTTAACCCGCCAAAACCAACAGCTGGCGCAACAGCTAAGGAAAAATTTTGATGAGGTGGCAGAGCTTCAGAAGCTCATGTCTTAATTATGTATTTTTTTTTTTTGTTTTAATAAAAAAAAAAATGTTTTGCAAAGGTTTCATTTCTTATTGAGATTGTTAGTTTTTTAAACACATCTAACTTCACATCTAACACATCAACATCAACATCAACATCAACACATCTAACTTAATAATAACCAAAAACATTTTATACTATTACTAGCTGAATACCCGGCGTTGCCTGGTCTTCCTATCTTAACCTTTTGGGGAGGAAAATCATAGTAATATAAATATACCCATCTTTTATATAAGGGTGTAGGTAAGGGTTAATTTAACTGTTATATATTTTTTATTTGGCATATAAGTAATATGTGTAGCAGGTATTATTGAAATATCTCTAGGCGTACAGAAGTTATGTGGGAACATACATTTCCCATTGATTTGCATGGGACTTTAAAGAAAAACCCCGACCCTCACAAATGGGGGTAGTTAAGGGATAAATTAACTATCAGTGGCATCAGTGAACAGCAGTGTTAATAGGAGTATAGAGTGGCAAATAACTTCTGACATAGGTGTCTTGACTGAGCAGCAGCAGTAGTAGTAGTAGTAGTAGTAGATACAGAGTCATATCACTTGGGCAGGAGGTGCCATGATGAACAGCAGTGGTAATAGTAGTATATAGAGTGGGAAATAACTTCTGACATAGGTGTCTTGACTGAGCAGCAGCAGTAGTAGTAGTAGTAGTAGTAGATACAGAGTCATATCACTTGGGCAGGAGGTGTCATGATGAACAGCAGTGGTAATAGTAGTATATAGAGTGTGAAATAACTTCTGACATAGGTGTCTTGACTGAGCAGCAGCAGTAGTAGTAGTAGAAGTAGTAGATACAGAGTCATATCACTTGGGCAGGAGGTGCCATGATGAACAGCAGTGGTAATAGTAGTATATAGAGTGGGAAATAACTTCTGACATAGGTGTCTTGACTGAGCAGCAGCAGCAGTAGTAGTAGTAGTAGTAGTAGATACAGAGTCATATCACTTGGCCAGGAGGTGCCGTGATGAACAGCAGTGGTAATAGGAGTATAGAGTGGGAAATAACTTCTGACATAGGTGTCTTGACTGAGCAGCAGCAGTAGTAGTAGTAGATACAGAGTCATATCACTTGGCCAGGAGGTGACATGATGAACAGCAGTGGTAATAGGAGTATAGAGTGGCAAATAACTTCTGACATAGGTGTCTTGACTGAGCAGCAGCAGTAGTAGTAGTAGTAGTAGTAGATACAGAGTCATATCACTTGGGCAGGAGGTGCCATGATGAACAGCAGTGGTAATAGTAGTATATAGAGTGGGAAATAACTTCTGACATAGGTGTCTTGACTGAGCAGCAGCAGCAGTAGTAGTAGTAGTAGTAGATACAGAGTCATATCACTTGGCCAGGAGGTGCCATGATGAACAGCAGTGGTAATAGGAGTATAGAGTGGCAAATAACTTCTGACATAGGTGTCTTGACTGAGCAGCAGCAGTAGTAGTAGTAGTAGTAGTAGTAGTAGATACAGAGTCATATCACTTGGCCAGGAGGTGCCATGATGAACAGCAGTGGTAATAGGAGTATAGAGTGGGAAATAACTTCTGACATAGGTGTCTTGACTGAGCAGCAGCAGTAGTAGTAGTAGTAGTAGTAGTAGATACAGAGTCATATCACTTGGGCAGGAGGTGCCATGATGAACAGCAGTGGTAATAGGAGTATAGAGTGGCAAATAACTTCTGACATAGTTGTCTTGACTGATCCAGAGGAGTCATGGGATAAAGTCATGTGGTCAGATGAGACCATAATATAACTTTTTGGTCATAATTCCACTAACCGTGTTCGGATGAAGAAGAATGAGGAGTACCATGCTAAGAACGCCATCCCTACCGTGTTCGGATGAAGAAGAATGAGGAGTACCATGCCAAGAACGCCATCCCTACTGTGGCATGGGGGTGGTAGCATCATGCTTTTGGGGGTGTTTTTCTGCACATGGGACAGGGTGACTGCACTGTATTAAGGAGAGGATGACCGAGGCCATGTATTGCGAGATTTTGGGCAACAACCTCCTTCCCTCAGTTAGAGCTTTGAAGATGGGTCGAGGCTGGGTCTTCCAACATGACAATGACCCAAAGCACACAGCCAGGATAACCAAGGAGTGGCTCTGTAAGGAGCATATCAAGGTTCTGGCGTGGCCTAGCCAGTCTCCAGACCTAAACCCAATAGAGAATCTTTGGAGGGAGCTCAAACTCCGTGTTTCTCAGCGAGAGCCCAGAAACCTGACTGATGTAGAGAAGATCTGTGTGGAGGAGTGGGCCAAAATCCCTTCTCCAGTGTGTGCAAAGCTGGTGAAAAACGTCAAGAAAGGTTTGACCGCTGTAATTGCAAACAAAGCCTACTGTACCAAATATTAACATTGATTTTCTCAGGTGTTCAAGCACTGTAAATACATCAGGTCCGGGACTCCATCAGGGAATGCATGACAAGGGACCCTTCAGCGCCCTGAACCGACGGCGGGTGCCAGAAAGTCACCGCCGATCCAGGACTCATTCATCTTTATGAATGTGAGTCTGTCCACGGAGCCTGTGGACAGACGGGTCCTCTTGTCCGTGACCACCCCACCTGCCGCGCTGAATGTCCGCTCAGATAGTATGCTGGAGGGGGGGCAAGACAATAACTCCAGCGCATACTGAGCAAGCTCGTGGCAGGTGTCCAATCTGGCAACCCAGTACTCCATGGGGTCGTCGGTAATCATACTCTCAGAAGCACCGACGGACGCCATGTAATCTGCCACCATGTGGGCCAGCCGCTGGTGGTGACTGCTGCTGCTGCTGCTGGTACTGGGTCGCTCCGATTGGAAGAACATCCTCATCTCATCCATTAGGTCCCCTGCTCGGCTGCTGCTGGGTGCAGCCACCTGCTGGGTGAGATGAGGGGGGACAACTGGAGGCCGGGGAGTTGCCTGCTCCAACCGGCTGACAATGCCTGCCTGCAGTTCCTCCATCCGGTGCTGCCTCCGGCTGGCTGGGATGAACTGCTCCAGTTTCCCCTTGCACCTGGGATCCAAAAGGGTGGCCATCCAAAGATCATCCCTCTCCTTGATGGTCTTAACCCGGGGGTCCCTCCTGAGGCATCTCAGCATGTGGGCAGCCATGGGGAAGAGCACAGCCTGCTGTGACTCCTCACTGCTGCCCAGGTCAATGAGGTCCGACTCTTCATCCCTGAGGCGCTGCTGCTCACGCTCAGAGATGCCCAACCCCCGGACTATCGGTGCCCCCAACACCGGCTCTCCCTCCTGACCAGGCCCTGACTCCAGGACGACACCAGCAACCTCCTCATCATCATCATCATCCTCCTCCTCCTCGTCCTGGCCCTGGTCTCGGTGGAGCATTGCTGCCTCCTCCTGCTCCACCAAGGCACTCTCCCCAGCTTCGAGCAGGCGATCTAGTGTCCTCTCCAGCACGAACACTATAGGGAGCACGTCATTGAGGCCGACATGCTCCCTGCTCACCATCTTGGTCGCCTGCTCGAAGGAGGACAACACATGGTAGACCTGGTGTATCTGCCCCCACTCCGCACAGGTGATGAAAGGGAGTTTTAGTGAAGTCCTCTCAGTGCCTAGGTCCAGCAGGTACTCCCTCACCGCCCTTCGCTGCTCCCACAACCTCTTCAGCATGTGGAGGGTGGAGTTCCACCGCGTCACACTGTCCACAATCAGCCTGTGAAGGGGCAGCCTGTTGACCCGCTGCAAATTGGACAGTTACGCGGTAGCGGTTGGGGAGCGCCTGAAGTGGCTGGCAATCCTACGCACCCTTAGCACAATGTCACTCAACCCGGGATAGGTGCGCAGGAACTTCTGCACCACAAGGTTGAGGACATGTGCCAGACAGGGCACGTGGGTCAGACTGCCAGCCTTGAGGGCGGAGAGTAGGTTTCTGCCGTTATCACAGACAACCATACCTGCCTGGAGCCTTCGGGGTGTCAGCCACTTCTGGACCTGAGCCTGAAGTGCGGTCAGCACTTCAGTGCCAGTGTGTCTCCGGTCCCCTAAACTAACAAGCTGGAGCACGGCCTGACAGCGCACATGCCCCACACTTGAGTAGCTACGGGGGCGCTTGCTGGGAGGCTCAGCAGCTGCGGAGACAGTGGCTTGAGGGAGACCAGCAGTTCTCCCCTGGACACCCCGGGGCGGCACAAACAAAATCTGTTGCCGCCGATCCCTCCCCGGCGCCTCGGAGGGAAACCCAATGGGCCGTGAAACTTATGTAGTGCCCCTGCCCATGCCTGCTGGTCCAGCCATCCATTGTCAGATGAACCCTGTCGCTGACAGCGTGATCCAGCGACAGGGTTACATTCTGCACAATGTGCTGGTGTAGGGCAGGGACACCAGTCCTGGCAAAGAAATGGCGGCTGGGGACACGCCATTGGGGTTGGGCCTGCTCCAACATCTGCCTGAAGGGGTTGCTGTTAACTATGTTGAAGGGCAGCAGATGTTGGGCAATAACCCTTGCCAGGAGCCCATTGAGGGAACGCACACGTCGGTCTCCAGGGGGGAAGGGAGTGGTGCGTTCAAAGGCGTCTGAAATCGACGCCTGGCGACGGACGGCAGTGCAGGACACAGACGCGGAGGGTGCTGTGAAAGTAGAGGTCTGGATGCCGGTACCAGTAGCTCTACTAGAGGGAGCGGGGGGGCATGACCTGCTGGGAAGAGATGAAGCTGTGGCAGGGGCTGCTGTACCCTGCTCACTTGTGGTGGTGGCGCTGCTACCACCACCACGCTTCATCTCGTCATACACCCGCCAGTGGTTGATTCGCAGGTGCTGGTTCAGGGCTGTGGTACCCACCCGAGCAAACACTTCCCTCTCTTCACCCTGACTTTACAGATCTGGCAGATGGCCACGGTAGGGTTGTCTGCTACCAGGGTGAAGTAGTCCCAGACATTTGACTTCAGCACCGCCCTCCTGTCAGATGGGGTGACGCTGACTTGCACCTGCTGGGACTCGGTGCGCACAGGTGGAGCTGCCTGCTGCTGCTGCTGCTGCTGACACCTCCTGCTGCCATCACCAGTGGAAACCCTGACGCTGGTCTCCCTGGTGGTGACCTGGCGCACCGTTTCCCCAGGGTGCCTACCTTCCCCGTCATCACTGACGCAGTGAGCCGACGAGTCAGATGGCACCCATGGTGGGTCACCCTCCTCTTCGCCCCCAGAGATGTCAGACCAAGGGCTGAGATGTTGTGGTCTGAGGGAACCAGCTGACATGGAGCCTCTAGCCTGGCTCCGCTGTCCCCTCACCGACGCCTGGGTCTGACTAGGTGCTGTTGTTGCCTGCACCAAAGCATCATCACCACTTTGAAGGGATGTCTCTGGGATACTGCCAGCAGGTATCCCATCCTCCTCATCCATCCCTTCAAAAAGGTCCTGACCATCAGGACAGAGCTGGAGGTCTGCCTGATGCATGGCCTCCCCCAAGAGATCCCTCTCACTGTCGCTGTCGAACAGTAAGATGCTGGACTCTTGGGGGCAGGGGGGGGGGTACTGAAGGCACCGGTGTAGTGGTGGTACTACTGAGAGTCGGGACAGACGACTCAGTGGCACTGGTGTGCCCCATATAGTCCACCACTACTGGAGCCTGAGATGGCAATATCTGGCGGCTGCCCGATGGAAAGAACTCCCGGATCAGGCGGACTCCCCTTCCACCCGATCCTGTAGCACTAGTAGAGGCACGAGAGGTACCCGGTGCTGGCAGCGACCCAGCACTGGGAGTAACTCCCCTACCCCTGCTGCCACGGCCACGGATGCCGCTCATAGTTGCTGATGTGGGGGGGGGGGGGGGTAAACTTTATTGGGGGGGGAAATGTGAGGAAGGTTTTTTTTTGTATTTTTAAAAGACAGGCACGCAGACAAAGACGTAGACAGACGGCTACTAAACTATAATAAAACTAGTACACCAAAGACAAGGACTACAAAAAAAAAAAAAAGTACTAAACAAACACTAACTGCTTACACAAACTTAAAGACTATAAACTAAAGCTATTTTTTTTTTTTTACACTAACTGACAAGGACTACAACTACAAAAAAAAATGCACTAAACAAACTAAATAATAAATTTTTTTTTTTTTTTTTTTTTTGACAAGACAGACACTAAACACACACTAAACTAAGCTAGCTGAAAGAAATGTACACTAACAGTATGTACACCTACTACACAGAAATCTATCTAACACTAAGCTAAACTGACCTGAACAACACAACACAAAACGTAGCTTTTAAAAAAGCTCTTGGGTCTTTTGCTTTGAAAAAAGCAGTTTATAATCAGTAGAATATGCACTGAAATCACTAGCAAAGTAGCAATGAAGCACAATGCTGATGCTGCAAGATCAAACAGGAACACAGACACAGGAATACAGAAACAGTCCACACTCTCTAGCCACCTTCTGAATCTGCAATGAAATGGTGCTGGGAGTGACCTTATATAATGTCCATGCAGGCAGGTTCCTATTGGTTGCAAACCTATGACAACTGTGGTAGGAGAACTCTGATTGGCTCTGATGCAAAAGAAGGGCGGAGAAAATAATCGCGCAATATTCCTATTGCCGAATATTCGCATTGCGAATATTCGGCAATATAAAATGATCGCTTCAGCTACTCGGCCCAAGGTCTCTAATCATACCAGCAATGCTTTTAGACGTCGATGGAGAACACTAGGATGTGATCTGTTTTAAAAATGAAACTGAAAAAATCGCTCTGATGCGGAAGATAGGGGCGAAGAAAATAATCGCGCGATATTGCGATTGCCGAATAATCGCATTGCGATTTTTCGGCAAGATAAAATGATCGCTTCAGCTACTCGGCCCAAGGTCTCTAATCATACCAGCAATGCTTTTAGACGTCGATGGAGAACACTAGGATGTGATCTGTTTTAAAAATGAAACTGAAAAAATCGCTCTGATGCGGAAGATAGGGGCGAAGAAAATAATCGCGCGATATTGCGATTGCCGAATAATCGCATTGCGATTTTTCGGCAATATAAAATGATCGCTTCAGCTACTCGGCCCAAGGTCTCTAATCATACCAGCAATGCTTTTAGACGTCTATGGAGATCACTAGGATGTGATCTGTTTTAAAAATGAAACTGAAAAAATCGCTCTGATGCGGAAGATAGGGGCGAAGAAAATAATCGCGCGATATTGCGATTGCCGAATAATCGCATTGCGATTTTTCGGCAAGATAAAATGATCGCTTCAGCTACTCGGCCCAAGGTCTCTAATCATACCAGCAATGCTTTTAGACGTCGATGGAGATCTCTAGGATGTGATCTGTTCTAAAAATAAAATTGGAAAAATTTGAATATTCGGAATTGCGAATATTCACCGCGAAATTCGAAATATATCGCGAATACTCGAATATGCTATATTCGAGCCGAATATTCGCAATACGAATATTCGTGAGCAACACTAGTCTCTAGGTCCCCCTTCGACTTCGTCACTCTTAATGTGGAACCCCTTTTTGCTTTGCTTAAACTTAAAACACAGGTCTGGTCCCGTCTCCCCCTCGGGGTGATGGGCCGTATCAATCTTATCAAGATGATCCTCCTCCCCAAATTACTTTACGTTTTCTGGCAAGCCCCTTTGTATCTCCCCCCGCATATTTAAGGCCATGGAGTCTATCCTCAACTCCTTTGTATGGGGTTCTTCCCGTCACAAGCTGTCCTGGCGGGTCCTGAAGTGCCCAGCCGACTTGGGCGGCGCTGCGCTCCCAGACCTCCTCCTTTACTACATAGCCTCCCAGATCTCTCATTTTTTTCACTACAATCGGTCCGACAGGGACCGCTACTCCACTCTGGTCTGCTCTCATGCCCCAGGTCCCCTATTTCACCCTTTCCAACTCCTGTTCCGTGTCCCACGTGCTCTCCCCCCCGCGCGGACGCAGCCGGACATATGCTCCACCACCATTGTATGGTGTGGCGGTTGACCCTGCGCATCGGTGACGCCCCCTCCCCCACTCACACACGCCCCTCTGGGATAACCCTCTCCTGCCCGAGCTTGCCTCCATCCCTGACCATGGCCTGTGGATCGACAAGGGTGTCATTTACCTGTCACAGGTTGTGGCCCGGGGGTTCTGTCAAGTCATTCCAGTCACTTAAAACCACTTTTGCACTACCCAATCACATGTTTTTTCGCTTCCTCCAACTTCGTCACGCGCTCAACACACAACTCGGTGGCCCTATACCGGCCCTCGAGGTCCCCCTCCTGGTGGACATTGTATTGGGGTCAGATAGCCAAAAACGAATCTCCCAACTTTACACATATCTTCTCCAGCCCGCTGCGACTGCCACTGCCTATCGCTTGAAGACACGCTGGGAACCTGACCTGGGCGCGATGACCGATGGGGACTGGGGGGAGGCCCTCGCCAACTGCAAGACCATTTCCCCTAAACTGCAGGTCGCTAGGAGATGGATGAGAGGGGCACCACCCACTTTGCAACAATGGATCAGGGCTGTTAACATTACCCTTCCCTACAAAAAAGTGATGTACACCCGCAGGGGTTGCCCGAAGAAGTACAATAAAATCTGGGACAGGTGGCTGGAGGACTCCTCCACTTGCTCTACAGTAGACTAGAACTTATCCCCGCCCGCTGCCTGCCCATTTCTCCTGTATGCCTCCTCTCCCCCCCTCCCTTCCCCTTCGGTCCCCTTTAAAGTGTAAGAATTTTCTTTTTCCTGTTAGCTTGGTGCTCCTGTGCCCCAGATGTGTCTGTGCTCCCTCCTCCTGTGTGTAACCACCTATTCCCTATGTCCCCTTACTTCAATGTGTATCTGCTATATATGTCTCCATGAATGTCGAATGGATAATATCTTTACTTATAGTGCATGTTGCACTTTTGATCCGTTTGTCTACCCATTTTTATTTCATGCTCAATAAAAGTAGTTTTGATTAAAAAAAAAGTTTCCTATCTGCTGCCTTCAGGCAGACGCTGTGGTGGAATCTGCAAAAAAACGGGATCTGGTCTGCTTGGCGGACACGGCAAAGGGGGAGGTCTACACGTGCTATGAGGCGCCTCTGGGTTCGCATTTGAAACAAGAGGTTTCGGGAGAAGATTTGGAAAAGTGAATATGTTGAGATATTTGCACTATTGCCTCTGGAAAAGTTTAACCTGGACAGGGTTAAGCCGGAGGAGTCCAAGAAGGAGGATGAGGAGAAAAGGAGGTACAGGCTTATACCCAGGACATTTGCGAATTGGTCGCAGGCTTATTCGATCATGGCAAGCGTGATAGGCGAGAAGAACCCCGAACATTGTTCGGCGCTCTTCAGCTATCAAGAGGCGATCAGCGAGGCCCACAGGTGTTACGGGGGCACGGGGTGGCTCCGTTATGATGAGCAGTTTAGGCAACGCAGGGTGATCAGGCTGGATATTCGGTGGGATACCAAGGACATTGGCCTTTGGATGCGGCTTATGTCGGCCCCACGGACGTCCATGCTGTTTTTTCGGGTGGGGGGGGGGCGGTGGAACCTCTTCCCTGGGACAATCGGCCGGAAAGAAAAAGGGGGTCTGCTTGCAGTTCAATGAGGGTAGCTGCAAATTTGGGGGGTCCTGCCGGTACAAGCACGAGTGCTCAGGCTGCGGGGGCACCCACCCATATTCCCGCTGTTTCAAGCAGGGCAAGGGACGTTCCGGAGAGTCTGCGAGCAAGAGGGAGGACTCCAGTGATGGTGGAAAGGATACGACCATTCCTAGGTAGGTATCCCGATAGGGCGGCAGCTCAGCTGTTAGAGAGGGGTTTCTCGGAGGGGTTTAGTATTCCTTGTTCATTGTCCGTGGTCCCTCCGGTGTCCAAGAACTTGCACTCAGCACTACAGCACCCCGAGGTGGTTTCAGAGAAACTACGGAAGGAGGTGGCGCTGGGTCTTATTGGTGGTCCGTTTCAGTCCCCGCCTTTGGAGGATTTGTTAGTTTCCCCTTTGGGGGTGGTCCCGAAGAAGGAGCCGAACAAGTTCAGGCTCATTCATCATCTTTCCTTTCCAAAGGGGGGGTCGGTCAACAATGCCATCAGCGCGGGGGATTGTACGGTGAGTTACACCTCTTTTGATGCGGCCGTTGGATGGGTTTGGCGGTATGGTCGGGGGGCGTTGATGGCCAAGTCGGACATCGAGGCGGCCTTTCGGCTCTTGCCGGTACACCCGGACAGCTTCCCGCTGTTGGGTTGCCACTGGGATGGGGAGTTCTATGTTGATCAGTGCCATGCCGATGGGCTGCTCCGTCTCATGTATTTGAACAATTCAGTTCTTTCTTGGAGTGGGTGGTCCGGGATGTGGCTGGAGTGAACTCCGTGATCCATTACCTGGACGACTTTCTCTGCGTTGGCCCGGCTTCGACTCGTATCTGCGCGGTGTTGTTAGCCACGCTTGAGCACATTGCGGAACGGTTTGGCGTTCCTTTGGTGCCCGAGAAGACGGAGGGACCTAGCACGGGAATCCAATTCTTGGGCATTGTCCTTGACTCGGAGGCGATGGAGTGTAGGTTGCCGCTGGACAAACTTAAAGGCCTCAAGGCTGAGATTAAGGAGATGCTGGGTTTGCGGAAGGTGCAACTCAGAGTTCTGCAGTCTCCCCTGGGGAAACTTAACTTTGCGTGCCGCATCCTCCTGATGGGTAGGGTGTTTTGCCGATGGCTGTCGGCTAGCACGGCGGGGGTTCGGTCGCCCAAACATTATGTGCGGCTGGTGAAAGACCACAGGGAGGACCTGCTGGTGTGGCACTCCTTTTTGGAGTCCTTTAACTGCAGGGCATTGTGGATGTCCGGCCCGGTCAGCAATTTTGACATGGAGCTGTTCACGGATGTGGCCGGGGGATTGGGGTTTGGGGCATTCTTTCAGGGCAAGTGGAGTGCTGGCCCTTGGTCTCAGTCCTGGCTGGCAGCGGGTTCACAAAGAATTTGGTGGTGTTGGAGGGGTTTCCGGTGGTGCTAGCGGTCGAGTTGTGGCACGCGTCTTTCCGTGACCGGAAGGCTCGTTTTCACAGGGATAATTTGGGGGTGGTACAAGTAATCAATAGGGTTACGGCGTCTTCTCCCCCAGTTATTCGGCTCCTGCGGCACCTGGTGCTACGCTGTTTGCAACTGAATATTTTTGTGTACGCGGTGCATTTGCCGGGAGTGGACAATGTGGTGGCTGACGCCTTGTCTCGCTTTCAGTGGGACAGGTTTCGGGAGTTGGTACCGGAGGCGGAGGAGCACAGGGTCCCTTGTCCAGATTGGCTGTGGAGGATTCCATTGGAGTCGTCTCCCACTGGATCAGAAGGTCGGTGAGTGAGGGGATGTGGGCGGCCTATGAGAAGGTCTGGTTGGAATGGCAGGCGCTGGTTCGGGAGGCGGAGGTGGATCCTGCTGGTCCAGAGGTACGTGTTCTGGTTCTGTATTTTTTGTCAAGGAACATGGAGGCTGGGGTGTCACAGTCGGAATTGAATAAGAAATTGCCGAGTCTAGCTTTCTTGTTTAAATGGCAAGGATGTCCGGACTTCACAAAGGATTTTTGGGTGCGACAAGCGCTCAAAGGTTATAGGTGTTCCTCTCGGTATGAGGTATCATTGTTTCGTTTTTTGGAGCATTTCGAGTTGGCGAGTTAGTCAGCTCTTCTAAGAAGGTACAGGGTGGTATGATGGCTGCTAATGTGGGGTGGGCACAGGAAGGGGTGACACTGTTTTTAAGGAGATCCAAAACAGATCAGAGGGGGAGGGGTAAGTCGGTGCAGGTGTTTCCTATTCCTGGTTCAGCTCTGTGCCCAGTTGGGATGGTGCAGGAGTTCCTGGACGTGCGCCCTAAAGTGGGCGGTTCCTTTTTGTTGCATGAGTATGGGGCTCCCTTGTCGCGCTATCAATTTGTAGCAGTGTTTAGGAAATGTTTGGGGGCATTGGGCCTTGCTGAGAAGGATTTTTCATCGCATTTCTTTAGAATTGGGGCAGCGACGGAGGCGGCGCGGAATGGGCTTGACGAGGAATCGGTCAAGCAGATAGGTAGGTGGGAGTCAAGGAGGTTTCGACTATATGTCAGGCCACAGTTGCTGGTGGGATTGGGGTAATAGGTTTCATTAAAAAAAAAATTGTAACACTGATGGGTTTAGGGTGCTGTTTAATGGGGGGACTTGTTGTTTAATTTTTGGGGGGCTGTGACGGTTCCCGATGGGTCATGATTGGTGATGTATATATTGCTTACTGTCTTTCAGGTACAGGACAGGGATTGGTCTGGATACTGGGCCATTCCTTCGTGCATTGGGGGGCTAGGAGAGCGGATGTGCGACCGGACGGTCGACAGCTGGGGGTCCCAAGACAGGAGGCATGTGTACGTTGGCTAGGTTTCCCGGGGATGCTGTGGAGCAGGATGGTTCCAGAAGTGCACAGGTTTGCACGCTTGGACCGACCACCTGATGTGCTGGTTCTCCATGTGGGGGGAAATAATTTAGGGGTGCGATCAATGTTGGATGTCACGCGGGACATTAAATTTGACTTTCTGCGCATCCGCATGTCATTCCCGGACACGATTGTAGTGTGGTCAGACATGGTGGCTAGGACATCATGGAGGATGGCAAGGTCAGTGGAGGGGGTGAACAGAACGCAGAGGAAGATTAACAGAGATGTGGGGAGGTTTGTAATCAGGAATGGGGGTTTGGTGGTCAGGCATCCGGAGTTGGAGGTGGATACATGGAGATACCTTAGGGGTGATGGAGTTCACCTTACAGACGTGGGTATCGACATGTGGGTGTTGGGCCTGCAGGATGGGGTACAGCAAGCCTTGAGGGTGTGGAGGTGCGCCCAAAGGTAAGGAGTTACCTTTGGGTGCTGGTGGCGGGTGTTGGACTTTGCAGGAGATGAAATACCTCAAAGAAGGATGCCAGTACCTAGCGGTGGTATGGGTGCTGAAGGGGTGTTCTTTGCCAGTTTACCAAAGTGTAGCTGGAATGTTGGTTAATGGGGGCACTGCGGTCAGTGGTCGTCTCTGAGCCAGCTTGTCGGCTTGAGGCCTATGACCAGAGGTTAGGTACCGCAGTGCCAAAATGTTATAAATGTTAAAAGGTTACAAGATAGTGTTTTAGTGGTGCCTGCAAAGTCCAGCGCTAGTTATGGATAGAACCGTTTTTAGGAATATGTTCTTGTTTATATGTTATTTAATATTTAAAGTTATTTTAAAATAAAGGAGGCTGCTACGGCCAGTTTTTACTCCAAGTTAACAATGGTGGTCTCGTTATTTATTAAAGGTTTAAGGGTGGAGTAGTAAATGGTGGGGGTCTTAGCAGCAAGGGGTAGATCTGGGATACCATAGTCATGTTTTGTACAATGTGTCATTAAAAGAACCTCTTTAATACTGCACTTAGGTGGCGCTTCCTTTTTCTACCCCTCTTTTATAATTAGGGATGAGGCTGGGATCCGTCATGAGGTCAAAGCGAACCCAAGCCCACCTGTGGTAAACGGGACCTGCTGAACTAATGTGCAATTTCACTGGTAGCAAACCAACTGATGCACTTTCTGACCTTTGAAATTAGGTGAGATGGAAATCATGGCATAGTGCTAATATGGAAGTGTATGAATAAGTCAGCCTCACCCTCACTATAAACAGCCTTTTGTAAGTTCAGTATGTCAGTGTGTGCTGAAATAGTTTAGGGCAGGGTTTGACAAATTTGCTTGGAATCTAGGAGCCAGCTAAAAAAGTTAGGAGCCAGAAAACGCACCCTGTCCCGCCAAGCTCGCGCGTCCCATTAAATGGTGTCCAGTGTCATTCCGCCCCCCTCCCTTTAAACTGATGAACCCAGGGCACCGCCGGGCATCAGATGTGGGGTATGGAGGGCACAGTACTCAATGATCCCCCCCATGGGCAACTTGCATTGCTCCTTTTCTGCCACAGGAAGGTTGCAGCCTGGCTGTTGGGAAACACTAGCATTATTATTATAGTACAGAATTTATATAGCACCAACAGTTTGCGCAGTGCTTTACAATGTAGAGGGGAACGGTACATCTACAATACAGTTCAATACAGAAGAAATAGGATATGTAATAGTATTCTTTGAAATGCCCCTTTAATTAGCTGTATATCTGTTGTCCTGGTAACTTGCTCGTGCTTGTAAAATTTTGTTGTAGCTATGCAAAGAGCTGGTTCACACAGGGGCGGCACGACTTTGGGGGCGACTCGGCAAGGCGATCTCAAGACGACTTCAGAGGCGACTTGCAAAATGACTTCTGTATTAAAGTCAATGCAAGTTGCCCCCAAAGTCGTACAAGAACCCTTTTCTAAGTCTGAGCGACTTGAGTCGCTCCTATTAGAACGGGTCCATTGAATAGAGCAGAGTGCGACTTGTCAGGCGGCAGAGTTGCCTGACGAGTCGCCCCTGTGTGAATCGGCTCTAAAGATGTTCTTTTTTGATGAAGCTTTAACATGGATACATTTATGCTGAGCTCACACTGAGCTAGCTAAAGTAGGACAAAAATGCACAGAGAGTGAAATTACAGATTTTATTGTCCCGATAGGAAACAAAGAACCTAAAGGATAACTGGTTTAACTAGTTTCATTGTATATGATTCTAACATTGAAACCTCATCCTTAAAGCAGTAGTAAACCGCAGTTGAGGACAAAAGAAAAATCCCTGCAAGGCAATGTCATAATTCAGATCGTGTCGCCTCTGCGACTAGTAAATTAGCTCCACCCACCTCTGCCATGTTCTTCAGACCGTGTGGCTCAGAGGGAGGGGAATAGAGCACTTTTGAATAGAGCTGCCAGCCTGAGCCTGCCTTGCTGTGAGTAGCTGCACTGCGCCAGGCCATCAAATGCGGCCACTGTGCCACATCAATTTCTCTCACTGTGCCTATCAAATAGTGCCACTGTGATCCCCCGCCAAAGGGAAGGTGTTGGTAAGATGACCACGCCCATGTGGGGGCACCAGAAATATTTCTGTAACCAGGCTTCTGTGACTCTAGGATTGGCCCAACCACTGTCACCGCTGAGAGGGCTTCTCAACCGCCAGGCTGCAACCTTCCTGTGGCAGGAAAGGAGCAATGCAAGCTGCCTATGAGGGGGGGATTGCTGAGTACTAAGCGTTCCATGACCCACATCCGATGCCCGGCGGTGCCCTGGCTCCATCAATTTAAAGGAGGGGGGGTGGGGGTGGGGTCAGAACAACACTGAACACCATTTAATGGGACACATTGTAGATTTCATCATCCACAAGGATGTACCAATTTGTACACCTGTGCCCAGTGATCTGTACAGTCACATTCTGTTACCCTGTTTAAATAAACGACAGGTGGAGAGCTACACAGATCTTCACGTATATCCCACACCTGTGTGGGGCTCGATGCACAGCTCAGAACACAAACAGTCTTCCTTCCGAGTTTGCAGCCTCCGGCTACATGAGTGGCTAGAAGCGTGACGACGTCACCCCTGCAAAAGCGCGTGTGTACTACTGTTTAATGGAATGGGCTCTGATGGTGCAACATGTGCCGGTGACGTCACTGGCTGCATGCACTCTGAATATCTCCTAAACTGTGCAAGTTTAGGAGATATTCACAGTACCTACAGGTAGGTCTTATTATAGGCTTACCTGTAGGTACAAGTGGTAAAACAGTGTTTACTATCCCTTTAAAGTGGATGTAAACCTCACATATACCCTTGTAAAGTGAACAGCCTCAGATGATACACAGGGATGAAACCAATCTCCCTACCATGGGCGTCCGCTCCATAGGGCAAAGGGGGGCAATTGACCCCCCCTGGAAAATCGAGAAGGTGTTGAAGAGTTTTGCGGCTGCGGGCTATCTGAGCTGTCCCGGGCTGGATGTCACACAGGCACAGCGAGCAGAGTGAAGCCGCCTCCCCGCCAGTGTTTATGTGTACACAGGGGGAGGAAACCTGCTGTGCCTGTGCAGCGTTGATTGCTGATCTGAGGTACTGAATGAAATGGGGGAGGGGGGTCCATCTGTGCTTAAGGGGGGGTTTGTGCTGAATGGGGGTCCATCTGTGCTGAAGGAGGTGTCTGTACTGAAGGGGGGTCCATCTGTGCTGAAGAGGGGTCTGTGCGGAATGGGGGGTCTGTGCTGAAGGGGGGATCCATCTGTGCTGAATGGAGGGGTTTGTGCAGAATGGGGGTCTGTGCTGAAGGGGGTCCATCTGTGCTGAATGAAGGGGTTTGTGCAGAATGGGGGGGGGTCTGTGCTGAAGGGGGGTCCATCTGTGCTGAATGGAGGGGTCTGTGCTGAAGGGGGGGTCCATCTGTGCTGAAGGGGGGTCTATCTGTGCTGAAGGGGGGTCTGTACATTCTCTAGGCTATATTTATATGGGCAATGAGTGAAGCTTAATTATCTCAAGAGCTATTTCACACTGCCAGCTGGTGTTAAATCGGTAAAGCGGCGCTAAAAAGCATCAGTTTACCATTGTTTTAACTGCGCTATTCGGTCGCTAGCGGGGCGCTTTTAACCCCCGCTAGCGTTTGAAGAAAGGGTTAAATGCGACTATGTATCGCTGCTGCCGAATCGCCCCTCCCTGAAAAAATTTAAGCGGACGCCCATGCTCCCTACATAAGTTTCCTATCTGCTGCCTTATAGCTTGCTATATTCTTGAGAATTCTTACATGGTGTTAGAATTTTCACTTCCTCATTTAGCACTGGGAGCAGTGGCGGCTAGTGTTTTTTTTTTTTGGGGGGGGGGCTGTCTGCCAGTTGGTCCGGCACTTACCCCATCTAGGCGGGTGGCGGGCAGCTGCTCCATGTCCTCTCCTCCATTCCAGCGTTCGACTCCTCCCCTCCTCCCAGGCGTACAATAGGATCGCCTGTCCTTTCAACCAATCGGGTGACGGGTCTCAAAACCTGAAAATAGTAAATTATACGCTGCGCTTTGGAATATTACACAATAAATGCATGAAGATTAAAACAAACACATATAGCGTTAATGTGACATAGATGTGATATAACCAAAATGAAAACACCAATTATGTCAATTAAAACATTAATAATAAAGTGCTCATGTGCATCCAAGTGCTTTGTAACACAGATATATGCGTCTGGTGGTAAATAGGGAATAACACTAGTTCCACTTTAAATAGCAAAAATGCTATTGTGCAAAAACAAGCCTTTTCATAAAACAATGATGTGACAGTCCTGTTGAAAAAAGTGCATATGTGTGGTATCCAATAATAGCACTGCTGACATGCTTACAAATCCATGCATCTGAAAAGGATTGACAGGTGTTGCAGATCATGCATTAGTGTTCTCATTCCAGTGACCCCCTAGGTATTAAATGCTCACCTTGGAGCGTGCAACTTAGCGATTATGCTCAGTCAGTACATGCTTGTGAACCACCCCTGGGTTCTATAATGGTAACAGGATCCTGGGCTTCCCACGCAGTATCTCGGGAATAATGGGGGGAAAAAAACCTTGATAGTGTGATATCGCTTTAAACGTTTTATTAAACAAATAAGAACAACCCCCAGTGAGGTACTCACATGTGCCAGGTGCGTTAGTGCACCACTCTGTGTATGACATGAAATATTACAGTGGCTGTTTTTGGAATGGTGTACGTTTCCTCCTAAGCAGGTAGACTGGCTGTTGTGTCGTCCTGACCTCTACCCTACACATGTTCGATACAGAGTAATCGTATCTTCATCAGGGCTTTTAAAACCCACTTTCTGATTGGCCGGGAGGAGGATCGGCGTTACAGTGTTACAGTGGTCTGGGTACTGCCCTGGGGGACATGTATCAATAAAACAAAAAACATTTTTTTTTCAGGAGCAGTGATTTTAATGATGCTTTAGGTGCAACAATAAAAAATTAAAATTCCTTTAAATATCATACCTGGGGGGCCCCCTTAATGTGCCTGTAAAGTGGTGCATTTGTAGCATACTACAGCAAAACTGACTGAAAAAAAATCCCATTTAAAATGCGCGTCGCGGCTGTTGTATTTTTGTAGGAACGAGAAAAGTAAGGGTTACAGAGGGTTTTGCTTGAATCGGTTTTGAAAGAATGTCATTGACAATTTAAAAGAAAAATAAATAAAAACCTGCGCTAGGATGTCAGAGGTAAGAAGCTGCTGCCTCCCTGAAAAACTGTCCCCCAAGGGGCAGATATAGATAATGGATATATGGATAGGGATGGTGGCGCTGCTATATAAGCACTATATAAGGAGCTAGATGAGGGGTATATATCATAACCCCCTGATAGGACGCTGGGTGTGCAGTGTGTTCTGATAATACTCCTCAAGAAACTACAGT
Organism: Rana temporaria; assembly: GCF_905171775.1. Lineage (NCBI taxonomy): Eukaryota > Metazoa > Chordata > Amphibia > Anura > Ranidae > Rana > Rana temporaria. The sequence continues at coordinate 147,548,039 of NC_053496.1, forward strand.
AATGAAAGTCCGCAGTTGGTATGTGCTACTGATAGGATGATAGAGTACAATGTCTTCTTATATACAAAATATGCTATTCAATGCACTAGCACATAGTGTATGGCATTCTATACTTAGGTAGCTATATATGAGGTATCAACTGCAGGTAATATACTCTAGATGATAAACCCTTGCTATATAGTAACAGGTAGGTGTAACAGGAATACAGCTAAGTGCATAAATCAGATACAACTCAGCCCAATCAATCATCCACGCCTCTACTTAGACACAATCTGTCCGGGCGCGATAATAATAGGTAGGCTCCTGTCCCCTTTACAGGAAAAAAGGGGTATTACTGTAAGCGTGCCCCAGATGGAGCAGTGGGTGGACTATAAGTGTACACTAATTGTAACATATATATATATAAAATATAAAATATAATGTCCATCCTGGGAAAAAAACATTGCACAAACTGTCAAAAAAATGTGTCAAATAAATATATAGTTCAACATTCTTCTTTCTGTAATCGAAACCATAGGGAAATATACAAAAGATCTTGGTAGATTGGAAAAAAAGTCCAACAGACAGGTGGGTGTGAAAGTGGTGCCTCTGTCACACAACTCCGAGTGCTCCCGGTGCTCCCCTCAGGCTACCCCACTCACCAGATAGAGGTCCCCTCTTGGGGTAATCCGCATGTATCGGGGGTTCAGGAAGCCACTGCTGTTAGATGCTGCTGGATCCCTCCTCCAAGCGTATATGGTGCTGCTATAGGTCCAGATGGTGTAGTTCCCTTGGTCCCTCAGATCAGAATGTCCCGTCGTGTTGAGTGCTGTGTGTCCATTGGACACACAGCACTCAACACGACGGGACATTCTGATCTGAGGGACCAAGGGAACTACACCATCTGGACCTATAGCAGCACCATATACGCTTGGAGGAGGGATCCAGCAGCATCTAACAGCAGTGGCTTCCTGAACCCCCGATACATGCGGATTACCCCAAGAGGGGACCTCTATCTGGTGAGTGGGGTAGCCTGAGGGGAGCACCGGGAGCACTCGGAGTTGTGTGACAGAGGCACCACTTTCACACCCACCTGTCTGTTGGACTTTTTTTCCAATCTACCAAGATCTTTTGTATATTTCCCTATGGTTTCGATTACAGAAAGAAGAATGTTGAACTATATATTTATTTGACACATTTTTTTGACAGTTTGTGCAATGTTTTTTTCCCAGGATGGACATTATATTTTATATTTTATATATATATGTTACAATTAGTGTACACTTATAGTCCACCCACTGCTCCATCTGGGGCACGCTTACAGTAATACCCCTTTTTTCCTGTAAAGGGGACAGGAGCCTACCTATTATTATCGCGCCCGGACAGATTGTGTCTAAGTAGAGGCGTGGATGATTGATTGGGCTGAGTTGTATCTGATTTATGCACTTAGCTGTATTCCTGTTACACCTACCTGTTACTATATAGCAAGGGTTTATCATCTAGAGTATATTACCTGCAGTTGATACCTCATATATAGCTACCTAAGTATAGAATGCCATACACTATGTGCTAGTGCATTGAATAGCATATTTTGTATATAAGAAGACATTGTACTCTATCATCCTATCAGTAGCACATACCAACTGCGGACTTTCATTACTGTAGTTTCTTGAGGAGTATTATCAGAACACACTGCACACCCAGCGTCCTATCAGGGGGTTATGATATATACCCCTCATCTAGCTCCTTATATAGTGCTTATATAGCAGCGCCACCATCCCTATCCATATATCCATTGTCATTGACAATTTACCAATGTACAGGAAAGTCATTTTTGTTTGCCATTCTTTGCAGGTTAAATATGAAGGATAGAGTAATAATTTTTGCTTACAAGTATTTTTCAGGTCTGAAAGTGTTTGTACATAGAGAGCAGGTGTATGAAGACAGCTGTACACATGGATAAATACGAGTCTAAGGAGGTGAAAGTATCATTGCCTATTTGGAAAAAGAAAAAATTGTGCCAGCTTAATTAATAACAATCAAGTCCTTGTGAGTAAACAAAAATAATAATGTGAAATTAAAGTCCAAAAATAATGATGTTCCTGGAACAGACAACACCTGGTGCACCGATGATTAAAGTGAGCCACCACTAGTGCCGAGCCGTTGTGTTGGGTGTTCAGATCTGTTGCTGTAGGAGAAAAGGCAGAGTGGAACTACAAATACTGAATCTAGTTACACCATTCCAGGACACTCAGCCATAAACTACTGTCTTTGCAATAGATGCATCGATATGAGATAAATTACTTAAATAGGCAGCTGTGTTTAAGAGATGGAGTCATAAAAAGTACAGTGGTGGACTTGCATCTGGTCATAATTAGGCACCAACTTTTGAAATTGAGGTCCTGTCTGTGCTGATTTAACTATACCCCTTCGTGGACGTATTGTATAAGGATCTAAGCTGCATATCTGATTCCATCCTGTGTTGTGGCCATACTCCCTGGATATCCTGGATATACGCTGTTATTTATCCATTATCTGGTAAGCCCCTGTCCATGAGGTGGTGGTGCACCGGGTGTTGTCTGTTCCAGGAACATCATTATTTTTGGACTTTAATTTCACATTATTATTTTTGTTTACTCACAAGGACTTGATTGTCATTAATTAGTGAAAGAAGAAAAGTGCAGCGCAAAAATTAAATTAACACATAAAGTCAATGTAAAATATAAAATATAAAAATATGCCAGTGAAAAAAATATATATGCCAATGAAAAAAATGTGTGTCCAAGTGTCCATAAATAATATCCATAAGTGAAAAATCACACGAATAAATCCGGCAGGGGTGAGGGTGAAGAGGAGACACCAGAGGAAAATCCACCACCAAGGTACAGATGGACTCTCACCTCATTGCTTCGACCCAAAAGGGTCACAAAGCATATCTGCAAACAATTCACAGTCCGGTCCGACCTCCAGATAGATCACCAAATCTTATAAGTATCCGCAGACCACCATAAATAAGAAAAACACAAAGAAAATCTAGTGCTCTCTGTAAAACCGGTTTAATAGTTAAAGGATAAAAATTCCAAACACTCACATTTAAAATCACTCAAAGCCGAGTGTAAGCATAGTCAGCGTAGTTGCAATGAACAGCGGCAATGATCGAGGTGACGTCCAGCGTAACTCCTCCTCCTTCGTACGCGTTACGTCCCGTGGGCGGGACTTCCTCAGCGTCAGGTGGAGAGAGAACGCCGAACGTCCCCAATGGCAGAGAATAAATAGCAGTAACCAAACTCAGCAGCCAATCAGAAAGCTCACGAGTGCGGCCAATAGGAATCCTAAATGGCAAACAACATTCGGGGCAAAGGCAAGCAGAGTTAACACTATAGAGATTCGGCAGCCAATCGAGAAACTCACGGATGTGGCCAATAGAAAATAGGCAATGGACATCAACATCCGGGGCATGGCACCGAGTCTCAATAGTGCGGAAGTGAAAGAAGAAAAATGCAATAATAAATAAACCGGACCCCAAATACTGAATGGAAAAAAAGGAATTAAAACCAAACAGTTAGAGTCTCAATGCCTCCCAGAGACTAATAAGTTCATTATTTACAGAAATTTAAAAAATTAAAATTAAACGGACGTCAGCCTCGATCATCGTCACTCCTCAACAACTAATAACAAGTTTTATTTAATTTTATTTATGTAGCACATTAATTATGTATGAATTATTAATTTTAATTAATTTTAATGTTGTTATTAGTTGTTGAGGAGTGACGATGATCGAGGCTGACGTCCGTTTTTTTAATATATATATAATTTATATATATTTCTGTATATTTTTAAATTATTATTGTAAAGGGTGTGTAATTTTTATCTGCACCCCTTTTTTAATTAACATTTTTTAATACATTGCTTTAGACAATAGAATGCTAATTCAATACAGCTGAAAGGAGGCTTCTGACCTTTAGAACAATACAAAGTCCCTTAGCGTAAACACATACATCTTCAACCACACATAATAGATTCAATTAACCTTCAATCCCTAATTCTAGCCAGGCGGACTGTCTCCGACACCCGCTCTAAACCTGCAGAACACAATAAAAGGTATTTCACAAGCTGGTTCCACTTAGCATTTCAAAAGCCTTGCATTGAATGTCCCTCTCCTGTGTAACAGATGTCAAGTAGAAACACTTTAATATCTCAAGGTCCATGACATTACTTCCCCTGGGAAACAGTCCAACAGCCGCAGTGGGACCCAAACGGGTCAACTCGAGGATGTTGGAAAAGTAGTCTTAAAGTTCCAGGACTGTCTGCTGGGATGACCCATCTGCCTTCCTGTTTTGAGGTCCTGGCCCATAATCGGACGGCAAGAGGCTCGCATTCAGTCCTCTCCAAAAGCCCCTGTCCCGGCTAGGTCTGTCACACATCTCCCCCTTTGGCAGGAGACTAACACTGGGAGAGATCCCAATTCCGGTACCCACCCAGTACCCCAGATAACTTGTCCCAAACAGAGCATTACTCACCCAGCCAATCTCTGCCTCTCTCATAGAACACGCCTGCCGCTGGGGAGAGGCCTGGACTGGCCCTTCTCCCTGGAGTCCTTTCAGCCGCTGGAGAGAAGACAGGGCGGCTGGGCTCAGTTCATCATGCTGTTGGGGATCTGGGCCAACTGGCCACCATTCCTGGGGTATACCAGTGGAGACTGCAGTCCCATCCACTGATGCTAGGTGAAAATCCCCTGGTGCTTGCAAAGCAAAGCCGACATCCTCCTGTCTCAGTGCCGCACCATTTTCTGGGGTTGTGTCCGTGGAGATCAGAGTCCCATCCACTACCACAGGAACCCCCTCTTCTGTTAGTTGAGAGCAGAGGCCCGGGGCACTCTGCTCTGTTGCCAGCTCTTCCGCTGGGTTGCTGTGAGTGGAGACCACAGTCCCATCCACCGATATCCGCTCAAGCTGTAGTCGTGTGCAGCAGCCAGTAGCATCCTGCCCTGCTGCCAGTGATTCAGCAGGGAGTAACAGCTTTACTACCTCAGCTTGTTGCTGGGGAGGGGGGCCAACTGCCCCGGCTCCCTGGAACTCCACAGTTGGTTCCGGTGCTGGGCAGAGATTGCTAGCACTCTGCACTGTTGCCAGCACTTCTGCTTTGGGAATGGCAAGCTCCCGATTTTCCACTGCTGATTCATCAGCCAGGATTTCAGCGTTGTCAGCTGATATTTTCTCATAGTCCCAGGCAAAGGGAGCCCCACTCTGCTGCTGAGCGGAGTCTAGCAGCTGTTTGTAGGCGATTTCCAGCTCATGTTGCCGCTCTCGTTCTCTCTGTTGCCGCACTCGTTCTCTCTGTTGCTGCTCTCGTGCTCTCTGTTGCCACTCTCGTTCTCTCTGTTCCTGCAGCTGGAGGTCTCTAATGGTATTCTGTATGGCGGTCTCTGATGGGTTAGCACCATATAATGCCAACCGCTGTTGAACTCGCTGCTGGAACAAGTCTTCAACTGACCGGGGTCCTGCATCACCATCCCTCTGATCCATCTCGGCTAGCACAATGATCAGGGTGGCCTTGTTCTTCCCACCGGTCCCTCCACGGCTCTCAAGCAAGTCTTTTATCATGGTTTTCCTGCAGGCTGCATAGCTGGTCATTCATGGTGGTGGTTTGGAGTTGTCCCAGTAACTGGAGAGCAAATCCCACCGCTGCCAACCAATGTGACGAGATCCCTTGCTCGCCCAGGTCCTGCTCTCCCGACACTCCTCTGCTACCAGTGAGTCAGCTTGCAGATTGCAGCGTCTTATGGTCCAGTCATCCAAGGTTCCGGGGTCCGAACTACAGCTATGTGCCGTTCAGACCCATTAAGAACAAACACCAGGCAGGCTGTATGTAAGTTCAAACAGGACTCTTTATTTTCAAGTACACAGCACACTTTTATACAGAATTTTGGAACATCCCACTCCCAACAACCGCTTTCCTATTGGTCAATTGTAAAGTATATGCAGTCTTCACTCAAGTCCTCCGTGACCATGCAAATGAGGACTTGAAATTGTCAACAGGGATTGGTCCAATCGCTTGGATAGAAAGACTTGTGTATTGAGACAGAAGCCCCAGGGGGTAATCAATGTACACAATAACCCGGTCTACTTAATTACTACCTCTGAGAGGTTACATTGCTTTAGACAATAGAATGCTAATTCAATACAGCTGACAGGAGGCTTCTGACCTTTAGAACAATACAAAGTCCCTTAGCGTAAACACATACATTTTCAACCACACATAATAGATTCAATTAACCTTCAATCCCTAATTCTAGCCAGATGGACTGTCTCTGACACCCGCTCTTAACCTGCAGAACACAATAAAAGGTATTTCACAAGCTGGTTCCACTTAGCATTTCAAAAGCCTTGCATTGAATGTCCCTCTCCTGTGTAACAGATGTCAAGTAGAAACACTTTAATATCTCAAGGTCCATGACAAGCTCCAATCAGAAACGCAAATGAGAATTTTTTTTTTCCTGTCTCTAAACGTTGTTCTCAAAAATATGCCTGTAAACGTCCTAATGTGTCTGGACACAAAGGAGAACATTGAGTTGCTTCTACAGGAAGAACACAAAAATCCTGTAGAAGCAAAGTTTTTTATTCCAGTGTGCATGGAGCCTAAAGCTGAATGAACTTAGGGCTGGTTCACATTAATGCGCTGTGCGAGATCACAAGTGATTCGCACCGCACTGCTGTTCAGATCACATGCGATGTCTGTGCGATGCGATTTCAGCAAAACAAATTGTATGTCTGAAATTGCATCTCATTCGGACCAAGCACACACAGGACCCTTTTTTTGGTCCACACCAGAATCGTATAGGTGTTGACACCTATGCGATCCGATTCATGTCATGTCAGTTTGCAGTGCGATATGCGAGCTGTAATGGGGGTTTCATTATCATTGTATGACACTCCCAAGCAGTTTGCATATGGCAGTGTGAACTGCCGTGCAAGTTGGGTGCAATATGGGAGCCCACAGTGGATTCGCAGGGTTCCCGAATCGCACCAGTGTTAACCAAGCCTTAGTGGGAGCAGTCAGGTGACATTTGTAGGCTGTATGCTTGGAGGCCCGGTTCACACTGGTGTGATTTGAGAACCCTGTGAATCCACTGCGGGTTCCCACAGGAGTTGGATCAGGGACTACGGGCATGATACAGGGGATGGATCAGGGACTGTGCGGGCATGATACAGGAGTTGGATCAGGGACTACGGGCATGATACAGGGGATGGATCAGGGACTGTGCAGGCATGATACAGGGGATGGATCAGGGACTGTGCGGGCATGACACAGGAGTTGGATCAGGGACTGTGCGGGCATGACACAGGAGTTGGATCAGGGACTGTGCGGCATGACACAGGGGTTGGATCAGGGACTGTGCAGGCATGACACAGGGGTTGGATCAGGGACTGTGCGGGCATGATACAAGAGTTGGATCAGGGACTGTGCGTGCATGACACAGGAGTTGGATCAGGGACTACGGGCATGATACTGGAGTTGGATCAAGGACTGTGCGGGCATGATACAGGAGTTGGATCAGGGACTGTGTGGGCATAATACAAGAGTTGGATCAGGGACTGTGCGGGCATGACACAGGAGTTGGATCAGGGACTGTGCGGGCATGACACGGGAGTTGGATCAGGGACTGTGCGGGCATGACACAGGGGTTGGATCAGGGACTGTGCGGGCATGACACAGGAGTTGGATCAGGGACTACGGGCATGATACTGGAGTTGGATCAAGGACTGTGCAGGCATGATACAGGAGTTGGATCAGGGACTGTGTGGGCATGATACAAGAGTTGGATCAGGGACTGTGCGGGCATGACACAGAAGTTGGATCAGGGACTGTGCAGGCATGATACAGGGGATGGATCAGGGACTGTGTGGGCATGATACAGGAGTTGGATCAGGGACTACGGCATGATACAGGGGATGGATCAGGGACTGTACGGGCATGATACAGGAGTTGGATCAGGGACTGTACGGGCATGATACAGGGGATGAATCAGGGACTGTGCAGGCATGATACAGGGGATGGATCAGGGACTGTGCAGGCATGATACAGAGGATGGATCAGGGACTGTGCAGGCATGATACAGGGGTTGGATCAGGGACTGTGCGGGCATGATACAGGGGTTGGATCAGGGACTGTGCGGGCATGATACAAGAGTTGGATCAGGGACTGTGTGGGCATGACACAGAAGTTGGATCAGGGACTACGGGCATGATACTGGAGTTGGATCAAGGACTGTGCAGGCATGATACAGGAGTTGGATCAGGGACTGTGTGGGCATGACACAAGAGTTGGATCAGGGACTGTGCGGGCATGACACAGGAGTTGGATCAGGGACTGTGCGGGCATGACACGGGAGTTGGATCAGGGACTGTGCGGGCATGACACAGGGGTTGGATCAGGGACTGTGCGGGCATGACACAGGGGTTGGATCAGGGACTGTGCGGGCATGACACAGGGGTTGGATCAGGGACTGTGTGGGCATGACACAGGAGTTGGATCAGGGACTACGGGCATGATACTGGAGTTGGATCAAGGACTGTGCAGGCATGATACAGGAGTATACAGGAGTATACAGGAGTATACAGGAGTATACAGGAGTTGGATCAGGGACCTGAACGCAGTTGGTGTCACTGCACGTTTGCTGTTTCATAGCACCTGAACGCAGTTGTTGTCACTGCGCGTGTGCTGTTACATAGCACCTGAACGCAGTTGGTGTCACTGCACGTTTGCTGTTTCATAGCACCTGAACGCAGTTGTTGTCACTGCGCGTGTGCTGTTACATAGCATCTGAACGCAGTTGGTGTCACTGCACGTTTGCTGTTTCATAGCACCTGAACGTAGTTGTTTTCACTGCGCGTGTGCTGTTTCATAGCACCTGAACGCAGTTGTTGTCACTGCACGTGTTCTGTTTCATAACACCTGAACGCAGTTGTTGTCACTGCGCGTGTGCTGTTACATAGCACCTGAACGCAGTTGGTGTCACTGCACGTTTGCTGTTTCATAGCACTTGAACGCAGTTGTTGTCACTGCACATGTGCTGTTACATAGCACCTGAACGCAGTTGGTGTCACTGCACTTTTGCTGTTACATAGCACCTGAACGCAGTTGTGTCGCTGCACGTTTGCTGTTACATAGCACCTGAACGCAGTTGGTGTCACTGCACGTTTGCTGTTTCATAGCACCTGAACGCAGTTGTTGTCACTGCGCGTGTGCTGTTACATAGCACCTGAACACAGTTGGTGTCACTGGACATTTGCTGTTACATAGCACCTGAACGCAGTTGGTGTCACTGCACGTTTGCTGTTACATAGCACCTTAACACAGTTGTTGTCACTGCACGTGTGCTGTTTCATAGCACCTGAACGCAGTTGTTGTCACTGCGCGTGTGCTGTTACATAGCACCTGAACGCAGTTGGTGTCACTGCACGTTTGCTGTTTCATAACACCTGAACGCAGTTGTTGTCACTGCGCATGTGTTGTTACATAGCACCTGAACGCAGTTGGTGTCACTGCACATTTGCTGTTTCATAGCACCTGAACGTAGTTGTTTTCACTGCGCGTGTGCTGTTACATAGCACCTGAACGCAGTTGTTGTCACTGCACGTGTGCTGTTTCATAGCACCTGAACGCAGTTGTTGTCACTGTGCGTGTGCTGTTACATAGCACCTGAAAGCAGTTGGTGTCACTGCACGTTTGCTGTTTCATAGCACCTGAACGCAGTTGTTGTCACTGCGCGTGTTCTGTTTCATAACACCTGAACGCAGTTGTTGTCACTGCGCGTGTGCTGTTACATAGCACCTGAACGCAGTTGGTGTCACTGCACGTTTGCTGTTTCATAGCACCTGAACGCAGTTGTTGTCACTGCGCGTGTGCTGTTACATAGCACCTGAACGCAGTTGGTGTCACTGCACTTTTGCTGTTTCATAGCACCTGAACGCAGTTGTTGTCACTGCACATGTGCTGTTACATAGCACCTGAACGCAGTTGGTGTCACTGCACTTTTGCTGTTACATAGCACCTGAACGCAGTTGGTGTCACTGCACGTTTGCTGTTTCATAGCACCTGAACGCAGTTGTTGTCACTGCGCGTGTGTTGTTACATAGCACCTGAACGCAGTTGGTGTCACTGCACTTTTGCTGTTACATAGCACCTGAACGCAGTTGGTGTCGCTGCACGTTTGCTGTTTCATAGCACCTAAACGCAGTTGGTGTCACTGCACGTGTGCTGTTTCATAGCACCTGAACGCAGTTGTTGTCACTGCGCGTGTGCTGTTACATAGCACCTGAACGCAGTTGGTGTCACTGCACGTTTGCTGTTTCATAGCACCTGAACGCAGTTGTCACTGCGCGTGTGCTGTTACATAGCACCTGAACCCTGTTGGTGTCACTGCACGTTTGCTGTTTCATAGCACCTGAACGCAATTGGTGTCACTGCGCGTGTGCTGTTTCATAGCACCTGAACGCAGTTGTTGTCACTGCGCATGTGCTATTTCATAACACCTGAACGCAGTTGGTGTCACTGCACGTTTGCTGTTACATAGCACCTGAACGCAGTTGGTGTCACTGCACGTTTGCTGTTACATAGCACCTAAACGCAGTTGTTGTCATTGCACATGTGCTGTTTCATAGCACCTGAATGCAGTTGTTGTCACTGCGTGTGTGCTGTTACATAGCACCTGAACGCAGTTGGTGGCACTGCACGTTTGCTGTTTCATAGCACCTGAACGCAGTTGTTGTCACTGCGCGTGTGCTGTTTCATAACACCTGAACGCAGTTGTTGTCACTGCACGTGTGCTGTTACATAGCACCTGAACGCAGTTGGTGTCACTGCACGTTTGCTGTTTCATAGCACCTGAATGCAGTTGTTGTCACTGTGCGTGTGCTGTTTCATAACACCTGAACGCAGTTGTTGTCACTGCGCGTGTGCTGTTACATAGCACCTGAACGCAGTTGGTGTCACTGCACGTTTGCTGTTTCATAGCATCTGAACGCAGTTGTTGTCACTGCGCGTGTGCTGTTACATAGCACCTGAACGCAGTTGGTGTCACTGCACGTTTGCTGTTTCATAGCACCTGAACGTAGTTGTTTTCACTGCGCGTGTGCTGTTTCATAGCACCTGAACGCAGTTGTTGTCACTGCGCGTGTGCTGTTTCATAGCACCTGAACGCAGTTGGTGTCACTGCACGTTTGCTGTTTCATAGCACCTGAACGCAGTTGTTGTCACTGCGCGTGTGCTGTTACATAGCACCTGAACGCAGTTGGTGTCACTGCACGTTTGCTGTTTCATAGCACCTGAACGCAGTTGTTGTCACTGCGCGTGTGCTGTTACATAGCACCTGAACGCAGTTGGTGTCACTGCACGTTTGCTGTTTCATAGCACCTGAACGCAGTTGTTGTCACTGCGCGTGTGCTGTTACATAGCATCTGAACGCAGTTGGTGTCACTGCACGTTTGCTGTTTCATAGCACCTGAACGTAGTTGTTTTCACTGCGCGTGTGCTGTTTCATAGCACCTGAACGTAGTTGTTTTCACTGCGCGTGTGCTGTTTCATAGCACCTGAACGCAGTTGTTGTCACTGCGCGTGTGCTGTTTCATAGCACCTGAACGCAGTTGGTGTCACTGCACGTTTGCTGTTTCATAGCACCTGAACGCAGTTGTTGTCACTGCGCGTGTGCTGTTACATAGCACCTGAACGCAGTTGGTGTCACTGCACGTTTGCTGTTTCATAGCACCTGAACGCAGTTGTTGTCACTGCGCGTGTGCTGTTACATAGCACCTGAACGCAGTTGGTGTCGCTGCACGTTTGCTGTTTCATAGCACCTAAACGCAGTTGGTGTCACTGCACGTGTGCTGTTTCATAGCACCTGAACGCAGTTGTTGTCACTGCGCGTGTGCTGTTACATAGCACCTGAACGCAGTTGGTGTCACTGCACGTTTGCTGTTTCATAGCACCTGAACGCAGTTGTCACTGCGCGTGTGCTGTTACATAGCACCTGAACCCAGTTGGTGTCACTGCACGTTTGCTGTTTCATAGCACCTGAACGCAGTTGGTGTCACTGCGCGTGTGCTGTTTCATAGCACCTGAACGCAGTTGTTGTCACTGCGCGTGTGCTGTTTCATAACACCTGAACGCAGTTGGTGTCACTGCACGTTTGCTGTTACATAGCACCTGAACGCAGTTGGTGTCACTGCACGTTTGCTGTTACATAGCACCTAAACGCAGTTGTTGTCATTGCACGTGTGCTGTTTCATAGCACCTGAATGCAGTTGTTGTCACTGCGTGTGTGCTGTTACATAGCACCTGAACGCAGTTGGTGGCACTGCACGTTTGCTGTTTCATAGCACCTGAACGCAGTTGTTGTCACTGCGCGTGTGCTGTTTCATAACACCTGAACTCAGTTGTTGTCACTGCACGTGTGCTGTTACATAGCACCTGAACGCAGTTGGTGTCACTGCACGTTTGCTGTTTCATAGCACCTGAATGCAGTTGTTGTCACTGTGCGTGTGCTGTTTCATAACACCTGAACGCAGTTGTTGTCACTGCGCGTGTGCTGTTACATAGCACCTGAACACAGTTGGTGTCACTGCACGTTTGCTGTTTCATAGCACCTGAACGCAGTTGTCACTGCGCGTGTGCTGTTACATAGCACCTGAACCCAGTTGGTGTCACTGCACGTTTGCTGTTTCATAGCACCTGAACGCAATTGGTGTCACTGCGCGTGTGCTGTTTCATAGCACCTGAACGCAGTTGGTGTCACTGCACGTTTGCTGTTTCATAGCACCTGAACGCAGTTGTTGTCACTGCGCGTGTGTTGTTACATAGCACCTGAACGCAGTTGGTGTCACTGCACTTTTGCTGTTACATAGCACCTGAACGCAGTTGGTGTCGCTGCACGTTTGCTGTTTCATAGCACCTAAACGCAGTTGGTGTCACTGCACGTGTGCTGTTTCATAGCACCTGAACGCAGTTGTTGTCACTGCGCGTGTGCTGTTACATAGCACCTGAACGCAGTTGGTGTCACTGCACGTTTGCTGTTTCATAGCACCTGAACGCAGTTGTTGTCATTGCACGTGTGCTGTTTCATAGCACCTGAATGCAGTTGTTGTCACTGCGTGTGTGCTGTTACATAGCACCTGAACGCAGTTGGTGGCACTGCACGTTTGCTGTTTCATAGCACCTGAACGCAGTTGTTGTCACTGCGCGTGTGCTGTTTCATAACACCTGAACGCAGTTGTTGTCACTGCACGTGTGCTGTTACATAGCACCTGAACGCAGTTGGTGTCACTGCACGTTTGCTGTTTCATAGCACCTGAATGCAGTTGTTGTCACTGTGCGTGTGCTGTTTCATAACACCTGAACGCAGTTGTTGTCACTGCGCGTGTGCTGTTACATAGCACCTGAACGCAGTTGGTGTCACTGCACGTTTGCTGTTTCATAGCACCTGAACGCAGTTGTTGTCACTGCGCGTGTGCTGTTACATAGCACCTGAACGCAGTTGGTGTCACTGCACGTTTGCTGTTTCATAGCACCTGAACGTAGTTGTTTTCACTGCGCGTGTGCTGTTTCATAGCACCTGAACGCAGTTGTTGTCACTGCGCGTGTGCTGTTTCATAGCACCTGAACGCAGTTGGTGTCACTGCACGTTTGCTGTTTCATAGCACCTGAACGCAGTTGTTGTCACTGCGCGTGTGCTGTTACATAGCATCTGAACGCAGTTGGTGTCACTGCACGTTTGCTGTTTCATAGCACCTGAACGTAGTTGTTTTCACTGCGCGTGTGCTGTTTCATAGCACCTGAACGCAGTTGTTGTCACTGCGCGTGTGCTGTTTCATAGCACCTGAATGCAGTTGGTGTCACTGCACGTTTGCTGTTTCATAGCACCTGAACGTAGTTGTTTTCACTGCGCGTGTGCTGTTTCATAGCACCTGAACGCAGTTGTTGTCACTGCACTTGTGCTGTTTCATAGCACCTGAATGCAGTTGTTGTCACTGCGCGTGTGCTGTTACATAGCACCTGAACGCAGTTGGTGTCACTGCACGTTTGCTGTTTCATAGCACCTGAACGCAGTTGTTGTCACTGCGCGTGTGCTGTTTCATAACACCTGAACGCAGTTGTTGTCACTGCGCGTGTGCTGTTACATAGCACCTGAACGCAGTTGGTGTCACTGCACGTTTGCTGTTTCATAGCACCTGAACGCAGTTGTTGTCACTGCGCGTGTGCTGTTACATAGCACCTGAACGCAGTTGGTGTCACTGCACTTTTGCTGTTTCATAGCACCTGAACGCAGTTGTTGTCACTGCACGTGCTGTTACATAGCACCTGAACGCAGTTGGTGTCACTGCACTTTTGCTGTTACATAGCACCTGAACGCAGTTGGTGTCACTGCACGTTTGCTGTTTCATAGCACCTGAACGCAGTTGTTGTCACTGCGCGTGTGCTGTTTCATAGCACCTGAACGCAGTTGGTGTCACTGCACGTTTGCTGTTTCATAGCACCTGAACGCAGTTGGTGTCACTGCACGTTTGCTGTTTCATAGCACCTGAACGCAGTTGTTGTCACTGCGCGTGTGTTGTTACATAGCACCTGAACGCAGTTGGTGTCACTGCACTTTTGCTGTTACATAGCACCTGAACGCAGTTGGTGTCGCTGCACGTTTGCTGTTTCATAGCACCTGAATGCAGTTGGTGTCACTGCACGTTTGCTGTTTCATAGCACCTGAACGTAGTTGTTTTCACTGCGCGTGTGCTGTTTCATAGCACCTGAACGCAGTTGTTGTCACTGCGCGTGTGCTGTTACATAGCACCTGAACGCAGTTGGTGTCACTGCACGTTTGCTGTTTCATAGCACCTGAACGTAGTTGTTTTCACTGCGCGTGTGCTGTTTCATAGCACCTGAACGCAGTTGTTGTCACTGCGCGTGTGCTGTTTCATAGCACCTTAACGCAGTTGGTGTCACTGCACGTTTGCTGTTTCATAGCACCTGAACGCAGTTGTTGTCACTGCGCGTGTGCTGTTACATAGCACCTGAACGCAGTTGGTGTCACTGCACGTTTGCTGTTTCATAGCACCTGAACGCAGTTGTTGTCACTGCGCGTGTGCTGTTACATAGCATCTGAACGCAGTTGGTGTCACTGCACGTTTGCTGTTTCATAGCACCTGAACGTAGTTGTTTTCACTGCGCGTGTGCTGTTTCATAGCACCTGAACGCAGTTGTTGTCACTGCGCGTGTGCTGTTTCATAGCACCTGAATGCAGTTGGTGTCACTGCACGTTTGCTGTTTCATAGCACCTGAACGTAGTTGTTTTCACTGCGCGTGTGCTGTTTCATAGCACCTGAACGCAGTTGTTGTCACTGCACTTGTGCTGTTTCATAGCACCTGAATGCAGTTGTTGTCACTGCGCGTGTGCTGTTACATAGCACCTGAACGCAGTTGGTGTCACTGCACGTTTGCTGTTTCATAGCACCTGAACGCAGTTGTTGTCACTGCGCGTGTGCTGTTTCATAGCACCTGAACGCAGTTGGTGTCACTGTACGTTTGCTGTTGCTTAGCACCTGAACGCAGTTGTTGTCACTGCGCGCGTGCTGTTACATAGCACCTGAACCCAGTTGGTGTCACTGCACGTTTGCTGTTTCATAGCACCTGAACGCAGTTGGTGTCACTGCGCGTGTGCTGTTTCATAGCACCTGAACGCAGTTGTTGTCACTGTGCGTGTGCTGTTTCATAGCACCTGAACGCAGTTGGTGTCACTGCGCGTGTGCTGTTACATAGCACCTGAACGCAGTTGGTGTCACTGCGCGTGTGCTGTTACATAGCACCTGAACGCAGTTGGTGTCACTGCGCACGTGCTGTTACATAGCACCTGAACGCAGTTAGTGTCACTGCATGTTTGCTGTTTCATAGCACCTGAACGCAGTTGTTGTCACTGCGCGTGTGCTGTTACATAGCACCTGAACGCAGTTGGTGTCACTGCACGTTTGTTGTTTCATAGCACCTGAACACAGTTGTTGTCACTGCGCATGTGCTGTTACATAGCACCTGAACGCAGTTGGTGTCACTGCACGTTTGCTGTTACATAGCACCTGAACGCAGTTGGTGTCACTGCACGTTTGCTGTTACATAGCACCTAAACGCAGTTGTCACTGCACGTGTGCTGTTTCATAGCACCTGAATGCAGTTGTTGTCACTGCGTGTGTGCTGTTACATAGCACCTGAACGCAGTTGGTGTCACTGCACGTTTGCTGTTTCATAGCACCTGAACGCAGTTGTTGTCACTGCGCGTGTGCTGTTACATAGCACCTGAACGCAGTCGGTGTCACTGCACGTTTGCTGTTTCATAGCACCTGAACGTAGTTGTTTTCACTGCGCGTGTGCTGTTTCATAGCACCTGAACGTAGTTGGTGTCACTGCGCGTGTGCTGTTTCATAGCACCTGAACGCAGTTGTCACTGCGCGTGTGCTGTTTCATAGCACCTGAACGCAGTTGGTGTCACTGCACGTTTGCTGTTTCTTAGCACCTGAACGCAGTTGTTGTCACTGCACGTGTGCTGTTACATAGCACCTGAACGCAGTTGGTGTCACTGCACTTTTGCTGTTACATAGCACCTGAACGCAGTTGGTGTCACTGCACGTTTGCTGTTTCATAGCACCTAAACGCAGTTGTTTTCACTGCACATGTGCTGTTTCATAGCACCTGAACGCAGTTGTTGTCACTGCGCGTGTGCTGTTACATAGCACCTGAACGCAGTTGGTGTCACTGCACGTTTGCTGTTTCATAGCACCTGAACGCAGTTGTTGTCACTGCGTGTGTGCTGTTTCATACCACCTGAACGCAGTTGGTGTCACTGCACGTTTGCTGTTTCATAGCACCTGAACACAGTTGTTGTCACTGCGCGTGTGCTGTTACATAGCACCTGAACGCAGTTGGTGTCACTGCACATTTGCTGTTTCATAGCACCTGAACGCAGTTGTTGTCACTGCGCATGTGCTGTTACATAGCACCTGAACGCAGTTGGTGTCACTGCGCGTGTGCTGTTTCATAGCACCTGAACGCAGTTGGTGTCACTGCGCGTGTGCTGTTTCATAGCACCTGAACGCAGTTGGTGTCACTGCGCGTGTGCTGTTACATAGCACCTGAACGCAGTTGGTGTCACTGCGCGTGTGCTGTTACATAGCACCTGAACGCAGTTGGTGTCACTGCGCACGTGCTGTTACATAGCACCTGAACGCAGTTAGTGTCACTGCACGTTTGCTGTTTCATAGCACCTGAACGCAGTTGTTGTCACTGCGCGTGTGCTGTTACATAGCACCTGAACGCAGTTGGTGTCACTGCACGTTTGTTGTTTCATAGCACCTGAACACAGTTGTTGTCACTGCGCATGTGCTGTTACATAGCACCTGAACACAGTTGTTGTCACTGCGCATGTGCTGTTACATAGCACCTGAACGCAGTTGGTGTCACTGCACGTTTGCTGTTACATAGCACCTGAACGCAGTTGGTGTCACTGCACGTTTGCTGTTACATAGCACCTGAATGCAGTTGTTGTCACTGCACGTGTGCTGTTTCATAGCACCTGAATGCAGTTGTTGTCACTGCGTGTGTGCTGTTACATAGCACCTGAACGCAGTTGGTGTCACTACACGTTTGCTGTTTCATAGCACCTGAACGCAGTTGTTGTCACTGCGCGTGTGCTGTTTCATAACACCTGAACGCAGTTGTTGTCACTGCGCGTGTGCTGTTACATAGCACCTGAACGCAGTTGGTGTCACTGCACGTTTGCTGTTTCATAGCACCTGAACGCAGTTGTTGTCACTGCGCGTGTGCTGTTACATAGCACCTGAACGCAGTCGGTGTCACTGCACGTTTGCTGTTTCATAGCACCTGAACGTAGTTGTTTTCACTGCGCGTGTGCTGTTTCATAGCACCTGAACGTAGTTGGTGTCACTGCGCGTGTGCTGTTTCATAGCACCTGAACGCAGTTATTGTCACTGCGCGTGTGCTGTTTCATAGCACCTGAACGCAGTTGGTGTCACTGCACGTTTCCTGTTTCTTAGCACCTGAACGCAGTTGTTGTCACTGCACGTGTGCTGTTACATAGCACCTGAACGCAGTTGGTGTCACTGCACTTTTGCTGTTACATAGCACCTGAACGCAGTTGGTGTCACTGCACGTTTGCTGTTTCATAGCACCTAAACGCAGTTGTTTTCACTGCACATGTGCTGTTTCATAGCACCTGAACGCAGTTGTTGTCACTGCGCGTGTGCTGTTACATAGCACCTGAACGCAGTTGGTGTCACTGCATGTTTGCTGTTTCATAGCACCTGAACGCAGTTGTTGTCACTGCGTGTGTGCTGTTTCATAGCACCTGAACGCAGTTGGTGTCACTGCACGTTTGCTGTTTCATAGCACCTGAACACAGTTGTTGTCACTGCGCGTGTGCTGTTACATAGCACCTGAACGCAGTTGGTGTCACTGCACGTTTGCTGTTTCATAGCACCTGAACGCAGTTGTTTTCACTGCGCGTGTGCTGTTTCATAGCACCTGAACGCAGTTGTTGTCACTGTGCGTGTGCGGTTACATAGCACCTGAATGCAATTGGTGTCACTGCACGTTTGCTGTTACATAGCACCGGAACGCATTAATATGTCTGGAAGGACAACAAAGAGAGGCAAAGAGTCACGAGGGCAAGCAGGCTCTGCATCTAGAGGTAACGCTGGTGGTGGATGTGGTGCATCCTCTTCAGCACGTGGCCATGGCCGTGGCCACTCGTCCTTCTTTTCGGGAGCTGGCCGTGTTGAGCCTCAACATGCAGAGAAATTAGTGGAGTGGATGACCAAGCCGTCCTCATCCTCCTCATCCTCTCTCACACAGACTGATTGTAGTTTGTCTGGCAAAGCAGCTGCGAAGGCGTCCTCTTCCCTCTGCACAATGGCATCACACAATCCTTCCCTAGTCCCACCATGTTCTCCTGAGGAGTCCCCCGAACTGTTTCAACACAGTGTTGGGTACATGCTGCACGAAGATGCGCAGCGTTTTGAAGGCTCCGATGACGGAACACAGATAGAGGAAGGCATTGATGTGAGCTCAGGGAGAGGGGGTGGCCGAGAGGGACAGCAATCTGGCAGTGATGTTCCCTCAGCTGGAGCATACTGCCAGGTTTTCGACAGCGATGAGGAGGGAGGGGATGATGAGGTCACTGACTCTACGTGGGTGCCTGATAGGAGAGAGGAGGAGGAAGAGGAGGAGGAGAACGAGGACGAGGCACAGGCATATCTCCAAAGAGGCAGGATGCCCTCCAGGGGTCAGCTTAAGGGCAGCACCCCAACTGCATTACGTGGCACATCTTCGCTTGTGAATGGCGCTGCTGTTTCTCAACGGTACAGCAAAAGTTCTTTGGTGTGGGCCTTTTTTGAAACATGTCCATCAGATCGTACCTTTGCTATTTGCAACATATGTCTCAAGCGTATCTCGCGTGGCCAAAACATCACCCGCTTGGGCACCACATGCTTGTCCAGACATATGTCGAGCTGCCATGCAGCTCGTTTGGCAAGCATACCAGAAAGACCCACACCAAAGACCAAAGCGGACCTCCCCTTGCCCTTCTGTGACCTCCAACCCCACTAGACCCCCAGTCCTCTCTGAAGCCTGCACTGAAGGTGTAGAAATAGGTGTGTCACAACCTATTAGTGGTAGTACATGCGGGCAATCTACTGATAGTACCAGACAAATTTCCCTGCCCCAGCTGCTGCAGCGCCGAAAGAAGTACGCTCCCAGCCATCCACATGCCCAGCGGTTGAATGCTAGCTTAGCAAAATTGCTAGCACTTCAACTGCTACCTTTTCAGTTGGTAGATTCTGCCCCCTTCCGTGAGTTTGTGGAATGTGCAGTACCTCAGTGACAAGTACCCAAACGCCCCTTTTTCTCAGGAAAGGCGATTCCGGCTCTCTACCGGCATTTGGAAGGCATTGTCCATGCCTCGCTGGACAGGGAGGTCAGTGGTAAGGTGCATCTTATGCTGACTCATGGTCCAGCAGGCATGGACAGGGACGTTACCTGTCTTTTATGGCCCATTGGGTGACTCTGCTGGCAGCTGGGAAGGACGCAGGGCAAGGTACAGTAGTTTTGGAGGTTGTTCCGCCACCACACCTCCAAAACACTACTACTGCTTGTGACACACCTCTCTCCTCCACCCCCTCCTCTTCTTCTTCCTCTGTGGCCTCTTCATGTGGTGATGTTTTCTCAGAACCAGCCGTGCTCTGTAGGCGTACGAGGGGCTACGCAGGAATGCAGGCCAAGAGATGCCATGCGGTGCTAGAGCTGGTGTGCTTGGGAGACAGGAGCCACACTGGGGAAGAGGTTCTTTCAGCTCTGCAGGGGCAGGCTCAGAGGTGGTTGACGCCACGCCAGCTGAAGCCTGGAATGGTGGTCAGCGATAATGGCACCAACCTCCTCTCTGCCCTGCGACAGGGAAAACTCACCCATGTGCCCTGTTTTGCGCATGTCCTGAATTTGGTGGTGCAGCGGTTCTTGGGCAGGTACCCGGGCTTACAGGATGTCCTGAAGCAGGCCAGGAAAGTCTGTGTGCATTTCCGGAGGTCATATAATGCCACTGCTCGGCTGACAGACCTCCAGAGGGAATACAACCTGCCCAAGAACCGCCTAATCTGTGACATGCCCACCAGATGGAACTCTACGTTGGCCATGCTGCAGCGGCTGCACACGCAGCAGAGGGCCATCAATGGGTACCTGTGCCAATATGGCAGCAGAACTGGGTCAGGGGAGCTTGTTTTTTTTTCACCACACCAGTAGGCCTTGATCAGGGATGCATGCACTGTCCTGTCACCATTTGAGGAGGCCACTAGGATGGTGAGCAGTGACAGTGCATGCATCAGTGAGACTGTCCCTCCTATTCACATGTTGGAGCACACGCTATGTGGAATAATGGACAGGGCCCTTGAGGCAGAACAGAGGGAGGAAGAGGAGGACTTCCTTACCTCTCAAGGCCCCCTTTATCCAGACACTGTTCCTGCTTGCCCACCTAGCACACAGGAAGAGGAGGAGGAGGAGGATTGTGTCAGCAGCATGGAGGTGGAGCCTAGCACTCAGCATCAACAGCAGCAGTCTTCAAGGGATCATTTACAGTCCAAAGGAACACGTGGACTTTTACGTGGCTGGGATGAGGTGGCTGCGGATCCTGTCGTCCTCAGTGACCCAGAGGACTGTGCCCCGAATGCCTCTGCAAACCTACGCTGCATGGCCTCCCTGATCCTGCAAAGCCTGCGTAAGGATCCTCGTGTACGTGCTATCAAGGAGAGGGATCATTACTGGCTGGAAACTCTCCTTGATCCACGTTACAAGAGTAAGGTAGCGGACCTTATGTTGCCATCGCAGAGGGAGCAGAAGATGAAACTTCTGCGGGAGGCCTTGCAGAAGGGTCTGTGCAATGCGTTCCCAGAACCGGGGGGATTACCAAAACCTGGCCCTGGACAACGTCTTGCTGAGGCTTCGGTGAGTCAGAGAAGGAGCGGTGGAGAAGGTGGCCGTCTGACCGATGCGTTCAGACAATTTTTTAGTCCGCAGCCCCAAGGTCTGAGCGGTTCCAGCAACCATCGCCAGCGTCTGGTTTACATGGTCCACCGAAAATCCTCTGGCTTACTGGGTCTTGAGGATGGATCACTGGCCAGAGCTTGCACAGTACGCAATTGAGTTACTGGCTTGCCCTGTGTCACGTACCTGGTAGGAGTCTGATGTGACGAGGTCGGCCTCCCTTGTATCTCCAGCCCAGAACCCCTCTGAGGATGGGACAGATGGCGGTTCAGGTTAGGAGGAACACGAGTGCCTGTGAGTGTTGCTTGGAGTGCTGTCAGGTGGAGGTGAAGACAGAAGACACTGGTAGAGCAGCAGGCACCGGGCAAGGTGGTGTGAAGAGAACAGCTGGAGTTAAGAGGAACTCCAACCCACTTGCAGAGTCAAGTTGAACAAGTAGCGGGGACGTCCAGAATGCAGTGGTCAGAGGGTAGCCGGGTTTGATAACAGACGGGCAGCGAAGTACACAAGGATCAGCAGGAGCAAGGTCAAATGGATAGCCGGGATCAGAAGCCAGGTATTCAGGAGGAATCAGGGTCCAGAGGGAGAGTCAAGGAAGCCGGGTCGGTAACAGGAATCTGGTAGATAATACAGGCGTCAGGAAATCAGGGAACTGCTGAAGACCAGTCAGCACCGCCTGATGATCAGAGCTCTCTTTAAATAGGCAGCAGGAAGGATCTTCCTGTCACATGATGAGCCTATGGCTCCCATTTCTTCTACTGGCAAGATTGCCAGTACTTCCTCTATGGCCATTTCTTCTACTGGCAAGATTGCCAGTACTTCTTCCATGGCCATTTCTTCTACTGGCAAGATTGCCAGTACTTCTTCTACGGACATTTCCTTGACACTCCGTCCTTTCCTTACATTGCCCCCCCCCTTACAGGCAGGCTCTGGATGCCCCTCAGGGCTCTCTTCTCTGGGTGGCGTTGAAAAAAGGCTTGCACCAATCTTGGTGCATGTATGTTAGAAGCCGGTTCCCAAGAATTTTCTTCCGGGCCGTAGCCCTTCCATTTGACAAGGAACTGAGTAAGATTATTTCTACGTCTACAGTCCAATACAGACTCTACTTCAAATTCCTCATTCCCTTCAATTAGCACAGGAGAGGGAACTTCCGAGACCCGGTTAGGGAAGGGGTTTGGCATGGTTGGTTTCAATAAGGAAACGTGGAATACCGGGTGCATCTTCAGATTCTTGGGTAACACCAATTCAAAAGCCACTGCATTGATCTTCCGTTTCACAGGGAAGGGGCCCAAAAATTTGGGACCAAGTTTCCTCGAGGGACAACTTAATTTAAGATTGGTCGTGGATAGCCAGACTTTATCCCCAGGCTCCAGGTTCAGATTGCCTCTTCTCTTCTTGTCAAAGAACTTTTTGTTACTTGCTTGAGACTTAGAGATTGCATCCTGTAGCACCTGATTGTTGGTAGAAAAGAAGTTTAACCGGTCTTGTACAGCAGGTACGGGAGATTCAACAGGTAGTTCTGGTAGAAAGGATGGATGATAGCCAAGATTTGCGAAGAAAGGGGATTGATTGGTTGCTGAGTGCATGGTGTTGTTATATGAGAACTCTGCAAGCGGAAGGAGGGATAGCCAATCGTCTTGTGCGAAGGAGGAGAAACACCGTAGGTACTGCTCAAGGGTTTGGTTCGTCCTCTCAGTCTGACCGTTGGTTTGTGGATGATATGCAGAGGACAGACGAAGTTCAATATTTAGTGCTTCACATAAGGCCCTCCAAAATCTAGAGGTGAATTGTACCCCTCGGTCGGAAATAATACTGTCGGGAATACCATGCAATCTGACAATCTCCTTGATGAAAGCCGTAGCCGTTTCTGTAGCAGAAGGAGTGCCTTGCAAGGGTACAAAGTGAGCCATCTTAGTGAGGCGATCCACCACGACAAAGATGGTATTAAAGTCCTCAAATGGGGGAAGTTCCACGATAAAATCCATGGAGATCATGCTCCATGGTTTCTTAGGTACAGGGAGAGGTTCCAGAAGACCCCAAGTCTTGGTTCTGTTCGTCTTATTTCGAAGACATGTAATACAAGATTTAACATATCTCTTACAGTCCTGCAATAATTCTGGCCACCAGAAGGAGCGTGCGACCAAATCGGCAGTCTAACGGATTCCGTAGTGACCGGCTAAGGGGTGGTCATGGCAACGTCCCAAAATGGATACTCTGAATTGTTCAGGGATAAAGACTTGTTCCCCATGGAGATAAAGGCCATTCTTTAGTTGAAGCGCTAAGTCCTGTGGAGGTGGTTGGTTGATCACACTTGCCTTTATCTGAGACATCAGATCTGCTTGAAGGATCAAAAAAATTTTAGCCGGGAGGATGGTATCAGGCTCTGCGGAATTCACAGGATCTTTAAACATTCGAGACAAGGCGTCTGGCTTACCGTTCTTAGAGCCGGGGCGAAAGGTGATCTGAAACACAAAGAGAGAAAAACAATGCCCATCTTGCTTGTCGAGGTCTTAAGCGTTTAGCCGTCCTTAGATATTCTAAATTTTTGTGATCCGTGAAGATGAGAATCGGATGAGAGGCTCCTTCCAGGAGGTAGCGCCATTCTTCAAGTGCAGCTTTAATAGCAAGCAATTCCCGGTCCCCAACGTCATAGTTCCTCTCGGACGGGTTTAGCTTCTTGGAGAAGAAGGCCACAGGGTGAAGCAGGGACTTAGGACCCTGACGTTGGGACAATATAGCCCCGACTGCATTTTCGGAGGCATCAACCTCCAATACAAAGGCCAAGGCAGGGTCGGGGTGCAAGATCTTTAGTTGCTCAAAGGCCTCTTGAGCTTCGGGTGTCCACTGGAAAGGAATATGCTGCTTGGTTAATTGCGTGATGGGGGAAATAATGCCAGAAAAGTTCTTAATGAATTTCCTGTAGAAATTGGCAAATCCCACGAACCGCTGAACGGCTTTCCTGTCAGTAGGAGCAGGCCATTCCAGAACAGATGTAACTTTCTGCGGGTCCATTGAGATCCCATCAGCGGAAATAACAAGTCCAAGGAAATGTGTAATTTGTTTTTCGAAATCGCATTTTTCAGCTTTTGCGTAGAGGGAGTGTTTCCTGAGTCTGTCCAAGACTTTCTTGACATGGATCTGATGAGATTCGAGGGATTCAGAGAAGATCAGGATGTCATCTAAATAAACTATGACAAATAAGTCAAGATAGTCCCGAAAAACATCATTCACTAGATGTTGGAAGGTGGCTGGGGCATTGCAGAGTCCAAATGGCATGACTAGATACTCAAAGTGACCGAAGCGTGTTCAAAAGGCCGTCTTCCATTCATCCCCTTCCCTGATACTAACCAAGTTGTATGCCCCTCTCAAGTCTAGTTTTGAGAATATCCGTGCCCCCCGCAGCCTCTGGAACAGTTCGGGGATCAGGGGAAGAGGGTACCTGTTTTTAACAGTGATCTTGTTAAGGTCCCGGTAATCAATGCAGGGTCTTAAGGAGTGATCTTTCTTCTCCACAAAGAATATACCGGCACCTGCAGGTGACGTGGAGGGTCGGATGAACTTTTTTTCCAAACTTTCATCTATGTAGGCACGTAGGGCTTCCAGTTCGGGTTCCGAGAGTGGGTAGATCCGGCCAAAAGGAATCTTGGCTCCTGGTAATAGCTCAATAGGGCAATCATATGTCCTGTGGGGCGGAAGAGTGTCTGCACCCTTCTTGTTGAACACGTCCAGGTATTCATGGTAAGCCGGAGGTACCAGTTTAATGGTTTCAGGGTCAGGTTGAAGACTCAGAAGGGGAGCGGTGTTAACAGGCTTTTCCGGAAAACAGTGCTCCAGACAGTAGTTGGAAGAGAAGGTGACAACCCCGGTAGGCCAGTCAATGTGCGGGTTATGGGCTCTTAGCCATGGAACACCAAGGATGATGGGAAACATGGGTGAGGCTATGACATCCAACCGGAGGAATTCGTGGTGACCTGAAGGGGTGTGACAAAAAATAGGTGCAGTCTCTTGTGTGACCGGGCCAGATTTGATGCCAGAGCCATCAGCCAAGTGGACATGGAATTCTTGTTTCTTAGTACAAACGGGAAGCTGATGCAGAGAGACAAATGTGGAATCCACAAAACAGCTGCAGGCCCCAGAGTCTATAATTGCTGACACAGGGAGAGTCTTTCCGGCAAACTGGAGGATGACTGGAAGGGAAAGTTGGGACCGACCCTCTCCGAGAAGATGTTCCAAGTGAGGTCGTTGGAAACAGGCTCTGGTGGTCCTTGCTGGACAAGTCTGTAAAAAGTGACCTGCCTCCCCACAATATAGACACAAGTTAGCACGTCGTCGTCTGAGACGTTCTGCCGGGGTAAGGGGTGCTCTTGGAAAGCTCCTGTTGTAGGTCTTATGTAGAGCCTTCTGGCTGGGAGGTGTGGTAGATGGATCAGGCCTTGAAGCCACAGAAAGGATCCCTTCAGTTTTCTCCACCTGTCTTTCACGTAACCGGCGGTCGATCTGAGTGGTCAGACTAATCAGATCTTCCAAGGATGCTGGGATCTCAACTCTGGCTAGTTCATCCTTTAAGGAATCGGAAAGACCATGACGAAACCAGTGGCGAAGGGCAGGACTATTCCATTGGGTGTCAGTACTTAGAACACGGAAGTCTGTGATATAGTCCTCGACGGGTCTTGACCCTTGTTGTAGCTTATGAAGCCTGGATTCTGCCGACTGTTGACAGAAGGGATCGGCATATAACTGAGCCATGGCTGAGAAGAAAGAATCGATGGTAGCCAGGGCAGGGTCAAGCTGCTCACGGAGGTGATGAGCCCAGGAAAGGGCTTCATTCAACAAGAGTGTGATTACAAACCCCACCTTAATGTCCTCAGAAACAAAGGTCCGGGGTAACAGGGAAAAGTAAAGTTCACAGGAATTGCGGAAAGTTCTAAACATTTCACGATTTCCAGAAAATCGCTCAGGGATAGGCACCCTGGGTTCCGGAGGAGGAGGATTAAATCCATAGGGAGAGCTTGACTCAACTTGAGTAGAGGCATCTGCGACTGAAGGAGAATCAGGGGCTGGTGCAACACTTTCTTTGTGCGAGAATCGCTCGTCCATGCGACTGAGGTCCTTCTGTAAATTCTGCACAATATGAGCAAGTGCAGAAATTGTCCCAAGAATGTCCCTTGATGGAGAGGCCTCCCTTTCAGACTCCATTCCTGGCTGACTGGTACTGTCACGTACCTGGTAGGAGTCTGATGTGACGAGGTCGGCCTCCCTTGTATCTCCAGCCCAGAACCCCTCTGAGGATGGGACAGATGGCGGTTCAGGTTAGGAGGAACACGAGTGCCTGTGAGTGTTGCTTGGAGTGCTGTCAGGTGGAGGTGAAGACAGAAGACACTGGTAGAGCAGCAGGCACCGGGCAAGGTGGTGTGAAGAGAACAGCTGGAGTTAAGAGGAACTCCAACCCACTTGCAGAGTCAAGTTGAACAAGTAGCGGGGACGTCCGGAATGCAGTGGTCAGAGGGTAGCCGGGTTTGATAACAGACGGGCAGCGAAGTACACAAGGATCAGCAGGAGCAAGGTCAAATGGATAGCCGGGATCAGAAGCCAGGTATTCAGGAGGAATCAGGGTCCAGAGGGAGAGTCAAGGAAGCCGGGTCGGTAACAGGAATCTGGTATATAATACAGGCGTCAGGAAATCAGGGAACTGCTGAAGACCAGTCAGCACCGCCTGATGATCAGAGCTCTCTTTAAATAGGCAGCAGGAAGGATCTTCCTGTCACATGATGAGCCTATGGCTCCCATTTCTTCTACTGGCAAGATTGCCAGTACTTCCTCTATGGCCATTTCTTCTACTGGCAAGATTGCCAGTACTTCTTCCATGGCCATTTCTTCTACTGGCAAGATTGCCAGTACTTCTTCTACGGACATTTCCTTGACACTCCGTCCTTTCCTTACACCCTGCATCCAGTGTTCGTTCAGAACGCACATTCAGTGATGCTGGAGGCTTTGTGACCGATCACAGGGTGCGCCTCTCCACCGACTCTGTTGATCGACTGACCTTCATCAAAATGAATCAGGCTTGGATCAACACCAGCTACCAATCACCTGATGCTGATGTTACTGAATAAGAATTTTTTGTTGAAATGTCAGATCCCTTTGAGACTGCATATGCTGATGCTGAGTGACTGTTCTGTTATGCTGCTGATGGAATATCCTTCTCCTCCTCACTTTTCTTGCTGATAGCTAGTAAGATATTTTGTGTTTCTGGGCTCCGCCACCAGTGCCTAAGGCCTAATTTTTCTGCCCCTGTTTAACAGGGGCGCCTACTAACAATTTTTAATGCAATACTTTGCACGTGGCTCCTTGTTGCGCTCCAATTACAGTTATTGGGAGGGGTTGCAGTGTTGTGTTGTGCCTAAGGCCTAATTTTTTTGCCCCTGTGTAACAGGGGCGTCTAATAAAACATTTTGATGCAATACTTTGCACGTGGCTCCTTGTTGTGCTCCAATTACAGTTATTGGGAGGGGTTGCAGTGTTGTGTTGTGCCAAAGTCCTAATTTTTGTGCCCCTGTTTAACAGGGGCGCTTAATAACAATTTTTGATGCAATACTTTGCACGTGGCTCCTTGTTGCGCTACAATTACAGTTATTGGGAGGGGTTGCAGTGTTGTGTTGTGCCTAAGGCACAATTTTTGTGCCCCTGTGTAACAGGGGCGCCTAATAACAAGTTTTGATGCAATACTTTGCACGTGGCTCCTTGTTGTGCTCCAATTACAGTTATTGGGAGGGGTTGAAGTGTTGTGTTGTGCCTAAGGCCTAATTTTTGTGCCCCTGTTTAACAGGGGCGCCTAATAACAATTTTTGATGCAATACTTTGCACGTGGCTCCTTGTTGCGCTCCAATTACAGTTATTGGGAGGGGTTGCAGTGTTGTGTTGTGCCTAAGGCCTAATTTTTGTGCCCCTGTTTAACAGGGGCGCCTAATAACAATTTTTGATGCAATACTTTACACGTGGCTCCTTGTTGCGCTCCAATTACAGTTATTGGGAGGGGTTGCAGTGTTGTGTTGTGCCTAAGACCTATTTTTTGTGCCCGGCGTCTAATAACAATTTTTGATGCAATTCTTCGCACGTGGCTCCTTGTTGTGCTCCAATGACAGTTATTGGGAGGGGTTGCAGTGTTGTGTTGTGCCTAAGGCCTAATTTTTGTGCCCCTGTTTAACAGGGGCGCCTAATAACAATTTTTGATGCAATACTTTGCACGTGGCTCCTTGTTGCACTCCAATTACAGTTATTGGGAGGGGTTGCAGTGTTGTGTTGTGCCTAAGACCTAATTTTTGTGCCCGGCGTCTAATAACAATTTTTGATGCAATTCTTCGCACGTGGCTCCTTGTTGTGCTCCAATGACAGTTATTGGGAGGGGTTGCAGTGTTGTGTTGTGCCTAAGGCCTAATTTGTGTGCCCCTGTTTAACAGGGGCGCCTAATAACAATTTTTGATGCAATACTTTGCACGTGGCTCTTTGTTGCGCTCCAATTACAGTATGTTTGAGGGACATTTATAAACACATGCCACTACTATAGACACACAGCAGGTGTGATATTGAAAGGAATTTTTCATTTTTTTTTCACTTTAATCATCTTAAAAACGGAAAAAACAGCCGTTTTTAAACGTTTTTTTTTTCCATTGATACATGTTCCCTGGGGCAAGACCCGGGTTCTGAAAGACGTTTTCCAACATTAAATTGAATATTGGTCTTTAAAATGACCGTTTTTGAATTCGAATGTTCGAGTCCCATAGACTTCAATGGGGTTCTAAATGTTTGCGCGAACCTGCGGTCTGTTCGAACGTTCTGGTGCAAACCGAACCCGGGTATGTTCGGCTCATCCCTACTGAGGAGTCCCCCGAACTGTTTGACCACAGTGTTGGGTACATGCTGCATGCGTTTTGAAGGCTCCGATGATGGTACACAGCTAGAGGAAGGCAGTAACGTGAGCCCAGAGAGAGGGGGTGCCCAAGAAGGACAGCCATCTGGCAGTCATGTTCCCCCAGCTGCAGCATACTCCCAGGTTTTCTACAGTGATGAGGGAGGTGATGATAAGGTGACTGACTCTACGTGGGTGCCTATTAGAAGAGAAGAGGAGGAGGAGGCACAGGCACATCTCCAACAAGGCAGGATGCCCTTCAGGGGCCAGCTTAAGGGCATCACAACGCAGAGCCACGCATGTGTAGGGTCCTGCTGTGTCTCAGCGTTATTCCAAAAGTTCTTTGGTGTGGGCCTTTTTTGAGACGAGTGCATCAGATCGCACCGCTGCTATTTGCAACATATGTCTCAAGCGTATCTCGCGTGGCCAAAACATCACCCGCTTGGGCACCACATGCTTGACCAGACATATGTCGACCTGCCATGCAGTTCATTGGCATGCGTACCTCAAAGACCCACACCAAAGAACAAAGCGGACCTCCCCTTGCCCCTCATCAGCTGGGATCTCCAACCCCACTATATCCTCAGTCCTCTCTGAATCCTGCACTGATAGGACTGAAGGTGTAGAATTAGGTGTGTCACAGCCTAGTACATGCGGGCAATCCACACCGATGGCAGATTGTACCAGGCAAATTTCCCTGCCCCAGCTGCTGCAGCGCCGAAAGAAGTTCTCTCCCAGCCATCCACATGTCCAGCGGTTGAATGCTAGCTCAGCTAAATTGCTAGCACTTCAACTGCTGCCTTTTCAGTTGGTAGATTCTGCCCCCTTCCGTGAGTTTGTGGAATGTGCGGTACCTTGGTGGCAAGTTCCCAAACGCCACTTTTTCTCACGGAAGGCGATTCCGGCTCTCTACCGCCATGTGGAAGGCAATGTCCATGCCTCGCTGGACAGGGCGGTCAGTGATAAGGTGCATATTACCACTGACTCATGGTCCAGCAGGCATGGACAGGGACGTTACTTATCTTTCACGGCACATTGGGTGACTGCTGGCAGCTGGGAAGGACGCAGGACAAGGTACAGTAGTGTTGGAGGTTGTTTCACCACCACGCCTCCAAAATGCTACTACTGGTTGTGACATACCTCTCAACTCCACCCCCTCCTCTTCTTCCTCTGTGGCCTCTTCCTGTGCTGATGTGTCCTTGGAACCAGCGGTGCTCCGTAGGCGTTTAAGGGGCTATGCAGGCAAAGAGATGCCATGCGGTGCTTGAGCTGGTGTGCTTGGGAGACAGGAGCCAAACTGGGGTAGAGATTCTGTCAGCTCTGCAGGGGCAGGCTCAGAGGTGGTTGACGCCACGCCAGCTTAAGCCAGGAATGGTGGTTTGTGACAATGGCACTGTAACGGTCACCACCGTTTACGACCTTCCATCACCCCGCGACAGCTTATCCGACCCTCCAACCATCCAGCAGGCCCGAACCATTCCATAAGAATTCCCTCAATAACGAGACTGACAAGCTCTGTTACTGTGTCAAAATATATGAACTACTTTAATGGTTTCTTAGCTTGCTTATATGCAGTACAACAGGTTACAGTAATCACAGGAACAATCAAACTCTCCACCCCCCTCACCACACCATGGGGGGGCTTCAATCACATTCTTTTACATAATGATATTCAGATATACTGACTCTCAGTTTCAATCCACAGAAGCAGTCTTAGTTAGCATCTCAACAGCCTCACACAATGGAAGGCATTTCAAGAGCCAGGCTCATTTAACATGTCACTAGCCAGGGCTAATCATTGAAAAGAGTCATTATTGACCGGTAGGGTCACAATATTCTTTACAGACATTAAAGAATATATGGTAGATTACTGTCCATGTTAAAACAATCCAGCATATGTCTCTTTATTTCCTGGCTCAATCTGTGCCCAAAAGTGACTCCTGTTACACGCCTCCCTCCTTGTGGAACTAGGAGGCCGGGATGATGTCTGTTTGCCGGGATAACCCATCAGCATTGCCATCTGGCTTACCAGGTCGGTAGCTGATGGTGAAGGTGAATAATGGAATTCAGTTCTGGAACAGTCACTTGCTTTGCTCTCTCAATGGCTCCCAAAACCTGTTGTTGATGCTCTTGGGAGAGATAGGGCACAACCTGCGCGCAAATCCCATTTAACCTTTTGACAATTTCATCCTGTTTGTGCATTTCAATGTTCAAGCCATGGGACATCTCATAATACATGACATAGTGTCGTTGCATCCCCGATTTCTCCCAACTTGTCACATTCCCATTTTAGACTGTGATATTGTGCCGGATCTACAGTACATGTCGGGGAAGGTAGTATTACCCGGGTCTCAGCAGCAAGCGCGTTTGTTCCAGCAACGCAGGTCGGGGCACAGTTAGTCACTGTGTGGGCTTCAGTGGGGCACATCGGGGCGTACACAGAAACAAGGGGGGCCAAATCATTCCCCAGTAGTATATCCGCTGGCAAATCTTTCATCACCCCCACATTCACATGTCCCGCACCAACCCCCAATCCAGGTGAACCCGGGCAACGGGTAGCCCTAAGACGGTGTCTCCCGCTACTCTTATGGCTACAGTGTCTCCGGTGTGCTGGCTCTCTGGGATGAGTTTCTTCTGTAGCAGTGTCATCGTGGCCCCAGTATCGCGTAGCCCATTGGCTACCTTTCCATTGACCCAGACAGTCTGCCTGTGTTGCTGCCTGTTGTCCTGGTTAGCTGCTTGTATCGGATCTGCCTCCTGCAGAACGCCCCAATGTTCTTCCTCCTCAACGCAGTGGGCCGCAGGCATGGGTGTGCGGGGGTTTCCCCTTACTGGCTGTCTCCATGACTGTGACTGCCTGGGTGGATTCAATGGACAGTCTATCTTTTTGTGT
Source organism: Rana temporaria (assembly GCF_905171775.1). Classification (NCBI taxonomy): domain Eukaryota; kingdom Metazoa; phylum Chordata; class Amphibia; order Anura; family Ranidae; genus Rana; species Rana temporaria. The sequence goes on from NC_053496.1 coordinate 147,580,396, forward strand.
CCTAGCTGTTTACACCCAAAACACCTGATGGGCTGTGAGTAGTCCTGGGAGTTGAACCTGGGCTGCTGAGGATAAGTGGCTGCTGGAGGTGGTGTTGTAGGACGGTCCGACGGGGGTTTGTAGGCAATAGCCGGCGGGGGTGTCGCTGATCGATAATCCACCTGAGCTGTTGTCTTGACCACAGAGTTGTCCAGTTTGCGGGCGTCTGTGTATTCGTCCGCCAGGTGAGCTGCTTCAGACAAGGAGAATGGGTTTCTGTCCCGGACCCACTCTCTGACTTCCCGGGACAGTTTGTCAAAGAAGTGCTCCAGCAGGAACACCTGCAGCACCTCTTCCCCGGATTCTGCTTGGCATCCATCAACCCAGTGGGATGCTGTGCGGTACATGCATGCCCACTTGGTATATGAGTCTCCAGTCTAGTTGCTCGTCTCTCGGAACCGCCTCCGGTATGCCTCTGGTGTGACGGCATACCTGGCCAAAAGTGCTTCTTTTACTAGTCCATAGTTCATAATATCCTTGTCTGGGATGGCCCTGAACGCTTCACTGGCCCGGCCGGACAATTTCCCAGACAAAATGGTAACCCATTCCTCTGTGGGCACCCGGTGTAGGGCACATTGCCGTTCAAAATCAGCAAGGTACCCATCAATCTCCCCTTCAGTTTCAATGAAGTTCTTAAAAGCAGCAAAATGTATCTTTCTCCTTTCAGTTGGTGCTGCTGTGACTTCTGCTGCTGCAGAACGTCTTTGTCGTAGCCAATTTGGGTCCACAGCAGCTATAACTCGGTCTATGATCTCCGGTGGAGGGTTAGGACCATAGTGTGCCAGTCTTAGTTAAACAGCCCGATCAAAACTTGCCTCCTCCGGGGTCCTGTCTGTTATGCTGGGCCTTTCCGTTAAGTTGGGTCTTTCCGCTCCATCCATTTGGACAAGTTCTGTGATCACGTCCATCTTCTTATGGTTGCTGGCCGGTTTGCCACGGTTCTCCAGTAGTCCTTGTAGCTGTCCTTTAAGTGATGGAATTATCCCGCTGCTAGCCACCAATTGTAACGGTCACCACCGTTTACGACCTTCCATCACCCCACGACAGCTTATCCGACCCTCCAACCATCCAGCAGGCCCGAACAATTCCATAAGAATTCCCTCAATAACGAGACTGACAAGCTCTGTTACTGCGTCAAAATATATGAACTACTTTAATGGTTTCTTAGCTTGCTTATATGCAGTACAATAGGTTACAGTAATCACAGGAACAATCAAACTCTCCACCCTCCTCATCACACCATGGGGGGGCTTCAATCACATTCTTTTACATAATGATATTCAGAGTTAATTATCCTCCAGACGTTACGTCTCTGACAAGTACATTCCACACATAAACAGTATACATAATGAGAGGTCTAGGAGCCAGGCTGACTCTCAGTTTCAATCCACAGAAGCAGTCTTAGTTGGCATCTCAACAACCTCACACAATGGAAGGCCTTTCAAGAGCCAGGCTCATTTAACATGTCACTAGCCAGGGCTAATCATTGAAAAGAGTCATTATTGACCGTTAGGGTCACAATATTCTTTACAGACATTAAAGAATATATGGTAAATTACTGTCCATGTTAAAACAATCCAGCATATGTCTCTTTATTTCCTGGCTCAATCTGTGCCCAAAAGTGACTACTGTAAGGCCCCGTACACATGACCAAACATGTATGCTGAAACTGGTCCGCGGGCTAGTTTCAGCATACATGTTCGGTCGTGTGTGGGCGCGAGCGGGCCGAATTCCAGAAAACATTTGCCCGCCGGGCCTTTTCCCAGCGGGCAAATATTCCTGGACGTGTTTTAAAACCGTCCACTGGAATCCTGCCCGCTCGGACATGTACGGTCGTCAGTACAGACCTACCGTACATGTCCAGGCGCCCGCCGTCCCTCGCATGCGTCGAATGACTTCGACGCATGCGTGGAAGCATTTTAAAGGTGGGCCGCCCACGTCGCTGCGTCATTGTCGCGGCGACACCGCGTCATCGACGCGGCGACACCGCGGACACGCCCCGCGTATTGTTTACGCGCGGACTTCTGTACGATGGTGTGTACAACCATCGTACAGAAGCCCTCTGGCAGACATGTATGGTGAAAACGGTCCGACGGACCGCTTTCACCATACATGTTTGTTCGTGTGTACCCGGCCTTACAGGCACCAACCTCCTCTCCTCCCTGCCACAGGGACAACTGAACCATGTGCCCTGTTTTGCTCATGTCCTTAATTTGGTGGTGCAGCGGTTCTTGGGCAGGTACCCGGGCTTACAGGATGTCCTGAAGCAGGCCAGGAAAGTGTGCATTTCCAACGGTCATATAATGCCAGTGCTCGGCTGGCAGACCTCCAAATGGAATACAACCTGCCCAAGAACCGCCTAATCTGTGACATGCCCACCAGGTGGAACTCTACGTTGGCCATGCTGCAGCGGCTGCACACGCAGCAGAGGGCCATAAATGAGTATCTGTGCCAATATGGCAGCAGAACTGGCTCAGGGGAGCTTGGTTTTTTCCCCCACTCCAGTTGGCCATGATCAAGGATGCATGCACTGTCCTGTCACCATTTGAGGAGGCCACGAGGATGGTGAGCAGTGACAGTGCATGCATCAGTGAGACTGTCCCTCTTATTCACATGTTGGAGCACACACTAGGAGGAATATTCCTGAGATCGCCCATTAAGCCACATATGAGTCCAGGCTTACTGCTAGAACAAGACAGACTTTAATGTTATAACACACAGCTTATATGTAATTTCCAAAACTGTTACAATGACAAATCTCCGCCCCCTCACACTGGGGCTTCCATACAGATGATTAGGCAGACACGACGGAGCCGATGCTGAAAACACATTTTCTTTAGACAATGACATCAATGACGCTGATTACTAGTTGTACTGAATACATTAACTAGACGGCTCGACCCCGCATATAGAGAGATAATTACCACAATGGAGCAATCAGAATAATTAACACAAGCCACTTAAACACAGATCTCCTTCACACAACACAATAGATCAATTAACCTTTAGAAATAGTGAGGGGACATTAGCACGTCAATAACCTGTTAGCCGAGGACAGAATCACACAGGGCAAGCAGGGAGAATTAAACTGAGACATATAGGCAAATGCATCACAATGGCCCCCCTTTTTCTCCCTGCTCCGGCAAACCCGGTTGGACCTTCCCTGGTCCAGTAGGGTTGACGGGTTCAGAGCTTTTAGTCCGAGGTTAACTCCGTTTGGCGTGACTGACCTCCCTTGGCAACTGCTTCAGACTCAGGTATGCTACCGGGTCGTCAGATCACACGCCGTTCAGTCCCCAAGTCTTTGTGCGATCTGCAGAGTCACCAGAAGTCAGTGTGAAGACGGCGAATGGGTCTGTGCGCCGCCATCTAGGTGTCCCGCTATGGGAGGGGCAGGTTATGGCTCTGAAGTGACAATCACAGGAGATTCATAAAAAAATAAGAAAAAGTTATATTTGTTGAAATGCTGTAGCACCGATGCTCAGAGTTCGTGGTGGGGCGGAATCAGGGCCCCATAGGGTCAGCCACCCTCTGCTCCCTCCGCAGCCGCCAGTTCTCCTCTTTGAGCTTCTCCAGCTCCATCTCCAGTTCATGGAGCCTGGGGGGGTCAGCCTGCTGTGACCTCAGGTGGTTGTTCTCCTCCTCCATGCGGCTTATGCACTCCTCCAGCTCTATGTACTCACGGATCAGCTCCTGCTTGCTCATGTCCTGCAGGCTCTCCACATGGTCCTTCATCATCAGGAACTCGGTGGTGGTGTAAGGGGCCACCGGTGGGCCCTTGGCGAACATCTCGGCCCGCATCTGGGATGCCCGCTGCGACTCCCTCTCCTCCAGTCGCTTCTCCTCCCAGGTCAGCTTGTTATACGGCTTCCAGGACCTCTTCTTCTTGGGGGGTAGCCGGCGGTGCCTCTTTCTGCCCAGCTCCCTCCAGGGCCCCTCCGGCTCATGGCTGTCGCCCATGACCAGCTGACAATAGTGTTCCCTGTTGTCCGTAATACCAGATTGTACCGTGAGGACTTCGTAAATGGTGTCCAATGGTTCTTCCGGACCCAGCTCCTGGAGATCCCAAGCCGAGTCTACACAATGGGCTGCTGCTGGTGGGCGGTACCCAGGTTGAGACCAATTTGACCTGGTGTTGTCATTCAGGGGGCAATTCTGCTTGAAGTGACCCAGCTGTTTGCACCGGAAGCAGCGTTGTTCGTTGTCCTCCTGACGTGGATAGCGAGGGCTAGATGTCACCGGTCTGTTAGGAGGTTGGTATCTAGCGGCTGGTGGGTGTGAGGGCACCGTTGGTCGTGGAGGTTGTACCTGTGGTGTGACCTGGTTTGTCTTGCGAGTATCCGCATATTCATCCGCCAACTTCGCGGCCTCTGGTAGCGTCATGGGCCTGCGATCTCTCACCCAGTCTTTGACATCCGTCTGGATGTGATTGTAAAATTGCTCCAGGAGCATTAGTTGCAAAATGTCCTCTGCGGTGGTGGCCTGGCTGCTGTTAACCCAGTTAGAGGCCGACAGGGATAACTGGCATGCCCATTCTGCGTAAGAGTCTTTCGTGGTTTTGCGTGAGTCCCTGAACTTCTGTCGGTGGGACTCTGGGGTTACTGCATAACGAGCCAGGAGCACTTCTTTAACCCGGGCGTAGCTATGGATATCCTGATCTGGCACGGTCCGGAAAGCATCAGAAGCTTTGCCTGACAGTTTGCCTGACAATATTGCAACCCACTCTCCTCTAGCTATTCGGTGCAGGTTACATTGTCGCTCAAAATCTGCCAGGTAGTTATCAATCTCACAGTCCTTTTCATCAAAAGCTTTAAAAGCGCTAAACGGAATCTTCCTTGCGTCTGCTGTGCTGTACTCACTGTTTGGAGAATGTGCGGCTGCTTGTTGGACTGCTGCCAGTTTTAACTGTAGTTCTGCGTCTCTTATTTGTTTATCCTTCTGTAGCTCTGCGTCTCTTATTTGTTTATCCTTCTGTAGCTCTGCGTCTCTTATTTGTTTAGCCTCCTTCGCTAACAGGTCCATCACTTTCAGCACCACATCCGTCGTTGGGTTCGGGCCGAACCATGCTAGCTTCTCTCTCATTAGCTTGTTGGCTGGCGATTCCTCCTCCTGAATCACTGGTGTCTCCATCTCTTGTACTGCTGGCGTTGCTGCAATCCCGTCCTCCTGGTCTATCTCCATTAATTCTGCTATGATGACCCGCTTGGTTTTGTTGCTAGCAATCCTTCCACGAACTTCCAGTAGTTCTTCCAGTGTCTGCTTGGAATCCGGGTGTAAAGGAGAGTAGAAGGGAAAATCCCTCTGCTGCCAACCAATTGTGACGGTATTGGTATGATATCCCCGTCAAAGATTCCCTTCTTCCATAAGAACATCACCCAATATTCCACTAGGAGGAATATTCCTGAGATCGCCCATTAAGCCACACATGAGTCCAGGCTTACTGCTAGAACAAGACAGACTTTTTTTTTTTTTTTTTTTGAAAATCTTTTTTTATTTTATTTGCAACAACACATAGACATACCAAACGTACAATAGCACAGCCAACATCTGGCATAAATCCCAGCAGGGACCCGCGCAGGGGTCAAAAGGCAGCAGTACAGAACCAAGAAATGTCAGCGAGTTAGCGACTACAAAAAAAAAAAAAAAAAAAAAAAAAAAACAATCATCAATAAGGCAGGCCAGCTCATGCTCCAGGGGCAGGATGATAGTGGACAGGTCCACCTAAGTCGTTATGCCAACAGGGGACGGCTCAGCAAGGCCTCAGGCATCGCCACCAGAAATCAGAGGAGCCACCTAATCTGCTGCCGCAGTGGAGGGCTCGGCCAACCATTTAGACCAGACTCTGTCGTATTTTTTCGGACAGCCTCTGTGTGTATAAGTATCCCTGTATAAAGGAATCACATTATTGACCAGTGTTTTCCATAGGCCCAATGAGGGAGGGGCCCTACGCTTCCAGCACAGGACGATGGACTTCCTGGCATAGAACAGCAAGAGACCCAACAGGGTTCTCTCAGCCACCCTGGGAACCAGGTCCTCCACCAGCCCCAGCAGGCATATTCTCGGGATGAATCAATGGAGATGCCTAACAATTCATTCACCTCCAGAATGATTTGTGACCAAAAGACTGTTATGACCGGGCAGGACCAGAAAATATGAATGTAGTCCCCTTGAGCATGGTCACACCGCCAGCACTCCGGTGAGAGGGAAGACCTCATCCGGTGCACCCGGGCGGGAGTGAGGTATGCTCTGTGGACGATCTTGTATTGAATGAGGCGATCTCTCAGGGAGACCAGTATTTTAAACGGGAAGTCCCATATATCCACCCAGTCCTCAGAGTCTAACTCCGGGACATCCCGGCCCCACTGCTGACGGAGCTTGGACAACTCAGGGGAAGAGACCCGTAGGAGATGAGCATACAACACAGAGGCGGGTTTGTTAGTACAGTCGAAGCGTAAAATCCGCTCCAAGTCAGACTGTACCAACTGCTTCCCGCCTGGTGGAAACTGGGTCTTGAAAGCATGGGACAACTGAAGATATCTGAATCCATGTGAGGGCGGAGCATTGTTTTTAGCCATTAAATGATCAAAGGAGAAAATCGAGAGGTCAGAGGTGATATCTGAGAGAATTTTAATATGATACTTGGTCCACACCACCGGGTCTGGGATGTTAAGAAAATGATTCAAGGTGGGGTTGTTCCAGAGTGGGGCGTTCGGGGATACTGCCGTCGCGGGATAAGCTTCGCAGGCTAGGCCCTCCCTCCAGGCTCTAAGGGTGGTGCACATAGAGGGGGTCAGGTTGTACGGAGCCCTCGGACCCCGCAATAGGAGGTTAGATAAAGCCTCCGCAGACCCCACCACCGCTGCCTCAGTGGCCCAGGCCGGGTTGGACTTGTCTGGGACAAGCCACCAGAATGCAGTGACCAACTGAGCCGCAAGAAAATATTTGTGGCAGTCCGGGAATGCTAATCCCCCCTGCGAACAAGGTCGCATGAGAGTGGTTAACTTGAAGCGGGGAGGGCGTGGGCCCCATAAAAAAGAGGAGAAAAGTTGATTTAGGTGGGAAAAAAACGACTTGGGGATCCATTGAGGGGAGTTACGGAACAGATACGTAAATTTGGGAAGGATTTTCATTTTTATCAAATTGATACGCCCCAACAGGGATAGAGGAAGGTTCTCCCATGCTTTCAGCTTGGTCCGGACTGAGTCGACTACGGGGGTCAAGTTCAGCGGAAGAAAATCAGCCACATTCCTCGAGACCCGTACTCCTAGATATGTAAATTCGTCCACCCACTGTAGCTGAAGAGAAGCCGAAGCCCCCCCCCTAGCGTTTTCATCAACAGCCAGCAATTGTGACTTCGACCAATTAACTCTAAGTCCTGTCACCTCTGAAAAGCGTTCCAGGACCTGCAATGCCCCTTGTAGAGAAGGGCCGGCATCATTTAGAAACAGGAGGAGGTCATCTGCGTACAGGGCCACCCTCTCCTCCAGCCAGGCCAGACGAAGCCCCTTAATGTGTGGCGAAACACGCAGTGCCTCAGCCACTGGCTCCATGGCAATGGCAAAAAGGGCCGGAGAGAGAGGACAGCCCTGCCGAGTACCCCTAGCAAGCGTAAACACAGGGGATAGCCGACCCCCTAAACGAATGGCAGCTGTCGGCGAACGATAAATAGTCTGCAACCATCCTATAAACACCAGGGGGAAACCCATCCGCCTTAGAGTCTCCCACAGGAAAGGCCACTCTATGGAGTCGAATGCCTTCTCAATATCGAGAGAGGCAACTACTCTGGTACCCTGGTTGTCATGCTGTGCATGAAGATTAGTGAACAGTCTACGCAAGTTGATATCAGTGGATTTGTGGGCCATGAAACCGGTCTGATCCGAGTCTATGAGGGAGGGAAGTAAAGTGCTGAGTCTAGCAGTGAGGAGCTTAGTTAGAATCTTAAGGTCGTTATTAAGAAGCGCTATGGGTCTATAGGAGGCACACAACTTTGGATCTTTACCCGACTTGGGAATGAGAATAACATGCGCGTGCGCCATGGAGGGTGGGAGAGAACCCTGCTCCAGGCAGTGAGAAAACAAGGCGGCCAGTCGGGGGGCCAACATGCCTGCATGTGCTATATAAAAATCAACCGGAAGACCATCAGGACCAGGAGCCTTGCCAGTGGACAGGGAATTAATCACAGCAAGAACCTCCTCAGCAGTTATTGGGGCAACTAGATGTGATCTCTCCGAGTCGGAGAGCCAACCGAGGGCTATTGGATCTAGGAGGAGCTTCATCCCCTCTTGGTCTAAACCGGAGGGCAAAGTGGTGCTGTATAAGGATTGGTAAAAATCACGGAACGCCCCCAGAATGGCCTCAGGAGAAGAGATGGCCTCACCCGTGGGAGAGGTGAGCTCAGGAATCACTGTACTCGGGGTGTCATGATGGGACATCATCGCCAACAGTCTGCCATTCCTGTCCCCCTGTTCAAAAAAAGTTTGCTTCGTACGAAACAATTCCAGTCTAGTAGTCTCTGTTACCTGAAGGTGAAGGCTACGCTTAGACGCCTGCAGCGCGTCGAAGTTTGAGGCGGAGGGATCCGATCCAAAGCGGGCGGAAGCCAACTCCACCCCATCCTCCAAAGCCACCACGGCAGCAGCCTGCTGCACCCTCACCGCCTTGATGGCCGAGATGTAATGGCCCCTAGTAAATGCCTTGAAGGCATCCCAGACTATCTCAGGAGAGGATGACCCTGCATTAGAGTCCCAGTAAGCACGTAGGGCCGAAGGGGCCTGTTCCGCTATATCAGGTTGAGAAATCCACTGTGCACCAAGCCGCCACATAGAGCTACTACGGGATGAGGTGGTACGCAGGGTAATCCGCAGGGGGCTGTGGTCAGAGAGGCCGCTGGACAGATAAGAGGCGTCTAAAACGTCCGACAGCAGGGAGGGGTTAGCAAAAGCATAATCGATTCTGGAGGCGGTTTTGTAGGAGGTAGAAAAACATGAAAAGGATTTAGTGGAAGGGAATTTCCACCTCCAGACCTCCGTCACACCCGCAGATAGTGCCCAGTTAGACAACTCCCCGGTGAAGGATTTAGGTGGCGCGGGTCTATCCAAATCAGGGGACAGGATGGCATTAAAGTCACCCAGTAGTAAAAGTTTTGCAGGACAGTAGGGGGTGATCCTCTCCAGTATAGTATACAGAACCTCAGGCTTAAAGGGTGGTGGCACATATATACCCGCAAGAACATACCTCTGTTGCCAGAGCGTGAGCACCAAAATTACAAACTTACCCTGCGGGTCCGTGTGGACCGCCTCAACGACACATGGGAGAGACTTGTTTATCAAGATGGAAACTCCCCTCGCATATGTGGAGTAGGAGGCATGAAAGGCCTTCTGTACCCAGGGTCTTTTTAGAGCCATGAGCTTACTGCCCACCAGGTGTGTTTCCTGCAGGACCAGGATAGCTGGATTGTATTGTTTGACATATTGAAAAAGAAGCGCCCTCTTAAACTTAGAGTTGAGGCCACGCACATTCCAGGAGACCACGGAAAAGGAATCCTGATCACGTGATGCCATAGGGGCTTCGGTCAAAATAATTAGAGGAGAATAGTAGTCGTTGAGCAGGTGACACCCGGTGAGCAGCAGTGGAGCATGAGCCATTGTACGTGCAACACAAAACACACATATAAACTGTCAAAGTAACAAAACCATAACTTCCCAAGCACCAGGTGCTTATCCTACCAATCCCCCCTACCCCCCAGAACATCATGGAGGTCAGGAAGCGGTCTTTACCCCAAAACAAAACAAAAAAAAAATAACACAGAGCCTGTACAGCTAACCCTGAAAATTAGGCCACAATACAGACTTCAGCAGTTCTAAACCAATCAACAGGTTCAGCTCACGAGAGGGTATCTTCGAACTGGTATGGGAGTCTCGTGAGAGATAGTGGGAGTTCTCCTAGGGGGTAGGCTGGTGCAAGCCGGTGACGATTCGTCGTGCTGCACCAAGTATCCCGGAGCGGCTCACAGCTCAGGTGGTCGAAGACCGTAGTCACGGCAGCGGGTGTGATACCCCTCTCGGCGCGCGGGGTCTGGTGTGCAGTCTGCAAGATGCGTAGAAACACCAGGCCTCCCGCAGCATGCAAACCAACTAAACTGTGGGGGGTTCAACGCTAGTCTCTTAACGACGTATCGGTCAAGGTGAGGGTGCTCCGGTACTTACAGGAAGCGTCAACAGGATACAACAGGCAAGGATGTAGGAAGTTCATGCATCCGATGAGGCATAGGGAAGGGTCCTCAACGCAAGGTGGTCAGCCAATCATCAGCAGCCGCTGGGTTGTCGAAGAATCGAACCGCTCCATTGTGTTGGACTCTCAGGCGGCTGGGGTACAGCATGCTATATTTTATGTTCTTGTCCCTGAGTCGTCTGCGAACATCATTGAAGGTCTTCCTCCTCCGCTGCAAATCGGCCGAGAAATCAGGAAAGAGATGAATGGAGGCGTTGCCGTAATTAAGAGTGGGATGTTTGCGGGCTTCGGAGAGAATCTTGTCCCTGTCCCGATAATTGAGGAAGCGGACTAGGAAGGGCCTAGGGGGATTCCCCGGGATGGCGCGGCCGGTGGGCACCCGATGAGCCCTCTCAACCACGTATGTAGGAGGGACATCCGTGAGGTCTAGGAGATTTTTGAAGAATTCCTCCGCAAATTCAGCTGGGTGCTCCCCCTCCTCCCTCTCAGGCAACCCCAGGACTCTAACATTGTTGCGCCTGAGTCGGTTCTCAGCATCATCGGATTTTGCAACGAGGGACTGCACTGTGCGCTGCAGCTCGGCAATGGAGGAGGCATGGGTGGCTGTAAGATCTTCGGTAGCAGATATTCTCGTCTCTGTCTCCGCCATTCTCCCCCGTATTTTATCAAGGTCGTTCCTGATGAGATTGCACTCCTCCGCAAGGTGATCGATGCGCACCAGCAGTGAGGTCTTACTCTGCTCAATCGCGGCAAGGATCGTGGCCGTATTATCCTGTGAGGGCTGGGTCGGCCCCTCCGCCACTGGAACCCCCCCCGGGTCCATCTCCAAATTTGTCAACAGGGCCCGGAACCGTTCGACCAGCAAGGGGTCTGGCTGCGAGGGCGAGGGGTGCGGCCCCTGGGGCGAAGAGCCGGTCCCTGTGGCCCCGGAGTTCTTCTTCTTCCCCTTTCTGGAAGGGGGGGACATCTGGCGGGACTCTAACAGGGGTCCCCAACGCTGGAGCACCTCCCGCCCAGAGCAGTGTCCAGAAGGCAGCGGGGGGGGGGGGGGGGAGGGTGATAGGCCGCAAGTGCAGCGGGTGGGGGGTCCAAGGGATCACAGTCCAGGGAGGCAGGTGTTATTGTAGAGGCCCCCAGCCCCCTTGGAGCAGTTCAGACTGGGCAGTGAGGTGAGAGATCAGGGAGGCTCACAGCAGGAGGGGATCCAGGCCTGGAGATGGCAGAGACACCAGGTCCCAGGTAATCACCACCGGCCCACCCAGGCAGACACAGCAGGGCTCAGCAGGGAGGTGGATGGGCGGTGGGCAGGTGGAAGCAGGAGGACCCGCGGCCGCCAGTAAGGGCCGAGCGCGGTGCACCTCGGCGGGGCAGCCGCTCAGGAAACAGCGCTGGCGCCGGAGGCTTCACATGCGGCACTAGGCCGCGGCCGCCGCAGGCACCCCCCGCGGCTTGGCAGGTCACCGGGACACTCCGGACAGGTGAGGGGACACACAGGAGGATGGGGATCAGTCCCAGGGGCAGAGGATGGCAGCTCACCACAAGGATTGACGGGGATCCGAGCGCAACGTCCGGGCCCAGAGCAGCAAGATGGCGGCGGCTGGAGGCTGAGCAGTCCCCTCTCTCCCGGGCATCCACCGCAGAATCTTCGCCCAATTTCGGCACAGGGCTCACCAGGAGACAAGGAGTGACAATCAGGCAGGGTTTAAAGGCTGAAATCCAACCATAAAAGCATGGATGGCAGAGGATTGTTTTCAGGATACCCGGAGCTCCTCACAAGCACGTCTGCTCCTAATCACATCCGGACACGCCCCCGAACAAGACAGACTTTAATGTTATAACACACAGCTTATATGTAATTTCCAAAACTGTTACAATGACAAATCTCCGCCCCCTCACACTGGGGCTTCCATACAGATGATTAGGCAGACACGACGGAGCCGATGCTGAAAACACATTTTCTTTAGACAATGACGCTGATTACTAGTTGTACTGAATACATTAACTAGATGGCTCGACCCCGCATATAGAGAGATAGTTACCACAATGGAGCAATTAGAATAATAAACACAAGCCACTTAAACACAGATCTCCTTCACACAACACAATAGATCAATTAACCTTTAGAAATAGTGAGGGGACATTAGCACGTCAATAACCTGTTAGCCGAGGACAGAATCACACAGGGCAAGCAGGGAGAATTAAACTGAGACATATAGGCAAATGCATCACAGTCTCCAAGGTCTCAGTGCGACTACCCAGGTCCCTTATTTCTTTAGTGAGGCTTGAGGTAATTTGATCTGAGGTGCACTTTAATGCTTTCTTCAGCATCCTCTCAAATTGCTGTATAAGTTCTGAGGGGACAGCTGTGCTTGATGCAGCAGCCTGTGAGGTGTCAGAAAACTCCTCATGTTCACTATCTGAGCTCAAAGGACTCAGGGAGATGGCTGGCTTCATTAGCTTTGTTGTAATTCTTTTGCCTTTCCCTGCGGTGCGGACTTCTGAGGTGGCTGATGTGGCTGAGGTGTTTGCCGCTTTTTTAGCTGAGCCCTTTGTGTGCTGGGCAGCGCTGTTGGGGCTCGTTTTTGTCTTATTTCTTGCACCCCCCAACACCATTTTGGTATTAAAATGTTCCCCTCAACTCCCGGGGTGATGTCCTCTCTGTCCTGTTCTTTTGCGGCTCCGGTTATATATTAATATCTGCGGTAAATTCCCCTCACGGAGCGGAGCACTAATGCAGCATGTCTGTGCAGCTAGACCCTGCCCACACGCCTCAGGCCTTTCAATTTTATCGCAAACAAAGAGTGGAGGTCCTCTTGCTGCAGGAAACTCACGTCTCTAAAACTTCAGCTCCCCGATATTTGTATGTTAATTCTCCACAATTTTACCTAGCGTGTGGTCCAGACAAAAAAGGAGGATTAGCGGTCTGTTTTTCTAAGCGGACTCCCTTTACGGCTATTACAATAGTGAAGGATAAAGGAGACAGATACCTCATGACAGTGGGACGGCTTCATGATCAGGTAGTCTCGTTTATCACGTACTATGCCCCAAACACAGGTCAGGTGGATTTCTTTAGCAAAATGTTTAGAGAACTTATGCCCAAGGTTCAGGGACAGGTCATCATAGGAGGGGATAGCAATATCCCGCTGGATAGGATAATGGACAAATCTGACCCTAATAGGCCGTTTTTTAACCACTTGCCCACCGGGTTAATTCTGGCACTTCTCTCCTTCATGTGAAAATCACAATTTTTTTGCTAGAAAATTAATCAGAACCCCCAAACATTATATATTTTTTTTTAGCAGACATCCTAGGGAATAAAATGGCAGTCATTGCAATACTTTTTGTCACACCGTATTTGCGCAGCGGTCTTACAAGCGCACTTTTTTTGGATAAAAATCACTTTTTTGAATTAAAAAATAAGACAACAATATATTTTGCCCAATTTTTTTATATATTGTGAAAGATAATGTTACGCCGAGTAAAATGATACCCAACATGTCACGCTTAAAAATTGCGCCCGCTCGTGGCATGGCGTCAAACTTTTACCCTTAAAAATCTCGATAGGCGACGTTTAAAAAATTCTACAGGTTGCATTTTTTGAGTTGCAGAGTAGGTCTAGGGCTAGAATTATTGCTCTCACTAACGATCGCGGCGATACCTCACTTGTGTGGTTTGAATACCGTTTTCATATGCGGGCGCTACTCGCGTATGCGTTTGCTTCTGCGCGCGAGCTCGTCGGGACGGGGCGCTTTAAAAATTTTTTTTTTGGTTTTCTTATTTATTTTTATTTAGTTTTATAATTTTTTACACTGAAAAAAAAAAAAAAAAAATTGATCACTTTTATTCCTATTACAAGGAATGTAAACATCCCTTGTAATAGAAAAAAGCATGACAGGTCCTCTTAAATATGAGATCTGGGGTAAAAAAGACCTCAGATCTCATAATTAGACTTAAATGCAAAAAAAAACAAAAAAAAAAAAAAAAAATGTCATTTTTTCAAATGACAAAAAAAAAAATGTTTCTTTAAGAGAAAACGTTTTGACGTCACTTCCGCCCAGCAGAGCTATGAGGACGGGTGAAGGAGATTTCTCCTTCAGTCCCGTCCCCGCTCAGCTGCCGGACACATCCGATCCCCTCCGCCGCTACCGACGGCTCCGGTAAGCGGCGGAGGGCGCGGGAGAGCGGCGGGAGGGGGGGGGGCCCTCTCCCGCCACCGATAACGGCGATCTCGTGGCGAATCCGCCGTGGAGACCGCCGTTATCGTGTACACCACCGCCCCCTGAAAAGATGAATATCTCGGTTGTGGCAGCAGCTGCTGCCGTTATCGAGATATTCAACTTTAAAAAGAGGACGTCTTTTTGACATGGGGCGGTGGTCAAGAGGTTAAAAGACCACCTATTGGGAGTAGCAAGGTAGCACGCCTATTCCATCTCTATGGTTTGATTGATTCCTGGCGAGAGTATAATCCCACAGCTAGAGACTACACTTATTTTTCACAGGCACACCACACATATTCAAGGATAGATCATGTTTTAGTGCGCACTCAGTTGCTCCCATATTTAACGGCAGTTAAAATTCTAACCACTCCCTGGTCAGATCACTCCCCAATTAAACTAACCGTGAAAGGGCTTTGGACCAAATCTTGTCCCTCCCCCGTGGCGTCTCAATGCAAGCTTGCTGAATGACCCTATATTGTGTACGGAAATTGAGAAGAAAATACGGGAGTTTTTTAGAACCAACAAATCATCTGATACGTCCCCTGCAATCAATTGGGCTGACCATAAAGCTACAATACGGGGTAAATTGCTGAAACTAGCGGCCAGAGCTAAGCGGTCTCGTGAACAGACAATTCGTCAGTTGGAAGGAGATTTAAATTCTCTAATGGAGGAACAACGCGGTAATCCTAAAGTGGACATTAGACATAAGATAGACGAAGCTAGGTTAGCTCTTAACATGAGTCTGACCACCCAAGCAGAGAAGCATGTTAGCTGGTCCAAGCTTAGATTCTATACCATGCGGGTGTAGCGCCCCCTTACTTTCAGTATGGGCACTACGCTAAAGTTAGTGGGGAATGGGAAAGTTATCTTGCTCCCATTCATAATTTGCTAAAATTGGGCTGCTGTCATTCCTGAACTGTCCTGTAGGTCAGTCTGCGCTCCAGGGGTGCCGATCCCACCCCTGGGCGACAGTTGGCGCTAGAGGGGTTCTGGCGGAGCTGCTTTTCCCCAGCAGCCAATTAGAGGAGTTTTCCCTCGCAGGGCATGCTTGGGGAGAGTATATCTGTGGCAGACGCCATTTTTGTTGGTTCTTCGCGGGTTCCAGGTTCCAGGTGCGGCACCCACCTTTAGGGTGTGCGCATTCAACGGACCCCGGCGATATGGCCTACCAGGCCGGGGTCGCATGCTACGCGGAGCTCCATTTTGCTGAAAGGGGCCCCAGTGACTCGCTGGGTCCCCGGCTCTATTGAAGAGATCCCAAGCTATGTGCTGAATGGTGGGGGATCGGCTCAAGGAGAACCCAGAGGCAGGTTATCTGAGAGACTTGAACGAACCATCGGGGATCTGGTGACCGGGACATTGACAGGTACACTTCAACTGTCACCCGGTGACCCTGACTTAATTTACTGTGAGGATTCGCTCAATCCATTCAGCTCATCCAAGTACTAGGCCTGTGGAAGAGGTCCCTAGAGCCAGGTCTGTGGCAGAGACCTGTTCCTCCCAGCAACCTTAAAGTAGCGCTTTGGTTGCCAAACTCGTGGCAGGAGTTTGTCTGGGGGCACTTCACCCACTCTGGCTGGAGTGGCGACGAACTCTATCTACTACTACTGAGAGCAGGAATGCTCTTTCTCATATCCAGGCTTGATACTGCAAAGTTCTCTATTGCTTCATCAACCTTTTCTATATACCTCATGTTGATGTTGGTCATGTTGGGCCGAGAATAAAACATTCAGAAAAACCTTCATTTATTGTCTGGACATTCGCTCACTCATCTACTCATCAACTTCACCCCTAGACAACGGTAATAGGTAACTTAATATGCCGATCCCAACAACAACCAGCGGCTCCTGAGGGGGTAGCGCTACACGGGATAAGCCTACCACTTTGCTAGCAAGGAAATTAGTGCCCCGACCGTATACGCCAACCTTACCAAAGCTAAGGTTACCCCCTGGACGTCCTACTCAAAACCCTGAACTAATTCTTCAGGAATTTCATAGGTTCTACACTAAGCTGTATGACTCACCGGCTACGTTTGACTCTTCTAAGGCAGACTTATTTTTCGTGAGATTCAATTGCCCAAATTGACGCAGGCCCATACTGACATAATGGAGGGGGAGATTACAGAGGTGGAGATTGCGACTGCCATTAAAACTATCCACCCCTCTAAGGCCCCGGGACCGGACGGTTTTACTGGCCAGTATTATAGAAAATATCATGAACTTCTAGTCCCCCATATGTGTTTCTATTTTCAATGATTTTAAACGAGGTCATAAAATCCCTAGTAATGAAAATGCAGCTTATCTCACGGTACTGCCGAAGCCGGGAAAAGACCTTGGACACTGCGCAAATTATCGTCCAATTTCCTTAATCAATACAGATCTAAAAATATTGATGAAAGTCTTGGCCCTTAGATTGAACACTTTTCTTCCACTCTACATTCATCCAGACCAGGCTGGTTTTGTTCCCGAACAGACCGGCTTCAGATCAGACTGGCAGGGTAATCAATTTAATCTCCGCAGTTCAGTCTGACTGGGACCGTAAGGGTCCCAGACAAGGAATGCTGCTTTCGTTGGATATTCAGAAGGCGTTTGACTCCCTTTCCTGGGATTATTTGTTTAGCGTCTTTGGCTTTGGCGAGCGATTTCTGGCCCTCCTTTGAATGCTGTACGATGCCCCATTAGTCTCATTGATGCTTAGAGGGTATTCCCCCCAATCGTTTATCATTAGGAGGGGTACTAGGCAGGGCTGCCCTTTATCCCCGCTATTGTTTGTCCTAGCAATAGAGCCACTGGCCATTAGGATTCGTACGAGTCCGGATGTCCGGGGGATTGTTTACGGAGATTGTGAACATAAATGCCTTTTATTTGCTGACGATCTCCTGCTAACCCTATCATCTCCAATCATTTCCCTTCCCAATCTACATGCCATCTTAAAGCCATTATTATTTCAGCCCTGAGATTTCTGGGCAGAAAATTAACCATAGCAAGTCTAGGGCTCTAAATCTCTCATTGCAGGGAGCTTTGAAACAGTCCTACCACTTTTTGTGGGAGCGAGAGGCACTTCCATATTTAGGGATACATCTTACCTCCTCTCTTACAACACTGTATAAAATGAATTATCCTGTCCTTTTTAAGAGGTTGACTGATGATTTAGCTAAATGGCAAATACACTCCCCATCGTGGTTTGGCAGACTACACTCGATTAAGATGAATGTGTTACCGAGGTTGTTATATCTTTTCCGCACTATACCAGAGCCACTGGTCAGACATGACCTTCAAATGCTTCAAAACAAGGTTCTTAAATTTGTATGGGGAGATAAAAGGCCTAGGGTGAATAGAAGTACGATGTACACTCCAAAGTGTAAATGGGGACTTGGGCTGCCTGATTTACAGAAATATTTCTATGCGGCCCAGTTGGTCCATCTTACTAGGTTTCACCCCCAATCACAAGCCATATGGATGACTATGGAATCCTATTCCTGTCGTCCAGATCAGATATCTCATTTGATGTGGCTCCCAATGAAAGATAGACCGGTTATTTTATGTCCTACCCTTTCGTTCTCTCTAGAAGTCTGGGATAGACTCTCCAGAACACAACATTTTAAGTCTCCCTATAATCCGTTAGCACCGCTTTTGAAAAATAGGGATTTCACCCCGGGCCTTACTCTAGCTTGGTGGACAAATAAAAACCTCATACGCATAGTGGATCTGTGTGATCATAGGGGCGTTTTATCTGAGCAATTTCTAGTAGATAAATACCAAATGCCATCCACTGAGCGCTTTAGGTATATTCAAATGAGCCACTTTTTACGAACCATAGTTCGCAAGGGTGACCTACTGACGTTAACACCTATGGAACATCTATGTAGACAATATGACAAAATTCGAGGTCACATTTCAGCCATTTATACGATTTTGATGTATGTTTCAAAAAAATTAAGTTATATGCTTCAATGGGAAGGAGATCTCCAAGTCACCCTTGACTCTGTAGAATGGCTTAATATATTGGAGGCTGCTTCTCGATCGCTTATTAACACTTCTATTATAGAGGCTAACTATAAGGTTTTATTACGATGGTATATGGTACCGGCCGGGTTGGCCACTTTTGTACCTGGTGCCTCTCCAAAGTGTTTTAGAGGCTGTGGCCAGGGGGGTTCCACCTATCACATTTGGTGGACCTGTCCTGGAGTCAGGAGATTTTGGATCGGGGTGTACAATCTTATTTATACCCTTACCCAGGTTAACCTGAAAAAGTTGGCAAAACACACGCTGCTGGGTGGCGAGGTGCTGGAGGCGTCTAAGTCCCAAATAACTATAGCCAGGAACTGGAGGTCTGCTGCCCTGCCATTCGATCAGTTGAGGCATAAACTGTCATGGCTCATGTTAAATGAGAGGCTGACGGCCATGGTACAAGAGCTGGTCCGTCCAAGTGGGAGCCAAATGCATTACGGTTTTAGATCAAGGGAAACCCTTGGGTGGTGGGCATGGCGGATCGGATTACGGGTCTGATGCTTACAACTTTTGTTAGGAATAACAAATGACCCATGAATGTTATATGGGGAGATTCGTTTGAGCCCTTTAGGATATGTAATGTTCGTAATGTTCGACTCCCTGACTGTGTTGTATACCATGCAATGTGAAGCCGAGAATTTTCTACCTTGTTTTGTAAAATTTTGGAGAAACTTCAATAAACATTATTGAAATATAAATTTAAAATAGGGCCCCTATCTTTGGGAGCAGGGCGCTACACAGATAATTACGTAATCTTAGTCATATACTCATCAAGTCAGGTTATCTTCTTTTAGCTGATGTAGACCTAATAAAAAAAAAACATTTTCTAGACTTTTTTCTTCTCTCACTCATGGTTCCACTAAAACACTGTTGACATCATATTGACTAAATCTTATCTGCCTCGTTGTGACTCAGCAGAAGTGACATTCTATATAAACCAGCAGTATAGAGCCAATGTATAGGTGGTTGAAGCAAGTTTCAGGAGAGGACAAGATCAAACTGAAAGAAACGACAATCACATTGCAACAAGTAAGTACATTTTTTTGCACATTCTCTAAAGACATAGAGCAAAGTGACGGATTTTTTCTGTTTCATTTGGAGGAGGAATTGCAAAGGATAACAGTTCAATTTAAAAAAATATATAATTTTTATTTCAAATTCTATTGGCTCCTGTTGTCACCAATTAGTTTCTACATTTTGAATTGTTTTGCATCTAGTAAAGTAGTAAGGTAGCTGCAGAAACTATAAGGTAGCTACACAACACAATTCTCCCTATTACTCCTCTCCGACAGCCTTGCCACAGGGAACAGGTATGCAGAAACCAGATAGAGACCTACTTAGTGCAGAAAGAGGAAACGCAACCATTATTCTTTATGGCATACCTCCCAACTGTCCCTGATTTCGAGGGACTGTCCCTGATTGGGAACAAAGTCCCTTTGTCTCTCTTTCTTCTTCATTTGTCCCTCATTTTGGTCTGATCTATATAATTGTATATAAAATGCACTACTTATCTATCGAAAAGTGTTTTACAGTGCTAAACCTTTCATCCAATTTCTAAATTGTGTATTTGTACATTCCAAAAGCCAATATAAAGGAGTAGTAGTGGTAAAAAACAAACAAACAAAAAAAAAACACTTGTGGGTTTAACCAAACTTTTTTTTGTATAATTCTCCTTTAAGGGGGCATGGCAGGGGGTGTTTCCTATGACTGAATTATTTTTCTAATAGGTGTCCCTCATTCCCATTTCAGAAAGTTGGGAGGTATGTTTATGGCTAGGGACTTGTGCATATGTTTTATTGTAGAGGCTGCCAGCAGGCTTTAACAATCCCCATTCCAGGGCAAGTCAGGTCTGTCTACAACAGAAAATAAAAGAGAAGGGCTCCAAGCCGACCATAGTGTAGTAAGCGAGTTTATTTTAGATACCAAAAAAAGATAGAAGATGCACTCACAAACAAAAGTAGATAAAAGCGTGTCTCTTAAAGCAGTGTGCAGTCCAGACATCTGTGGAGATGGAAGACCAGAGCGCAGCTCCCTCCGTGACTGCTATACCAGAGCTGCTGCCGGCAGGCACTAAAGACAAGGGAAGAAATGCTATTGTGGGACACAGAAGACACTACGGGATGATGTGCTCACACTGCCAGGACTTGTATAGACACAAGGGCTGTCAGAAAATGCATTTCTGAGGCTAGAACCTGCCTCCTTCAGTCATCAGCTGGCTATACACTAGTAGAATTTTGTTTTGAAAGTTTTTATTTTAAGAACGTTTGATTTTATAATTATTAGCGGGGTCAATTCGCTGTTCGTCTTTGACTGCAGTGACAAGAAAATTTGAAGCAGCAGCAAATGTTCTTCAAGCAATCAAATTTTTGAAAGTAAAAATTGTTTTTGTTTAAGAGTCCAGAGTAGAAAGGTAAAAGCAAACATTTTTTGAAGTACTTTCAAATGACATCTGTCATAAAAATTTTCTTACGAAAGTGAGGCCCGGAGCAACTGGAAGTCAGTGTAGGGCCGGCCATGACAGGGTTAACAGAAACCCTAGTAGCTGTGGGGGGAGGAGCAGAGCAGGGGAGGAGAGATCACAGATATCTCTTACTCTCAGTTTCCCGGGCAGAGGCAGCGTGGGGGAGTGAAGTGCCTGCTGTGTCTGCTCAGCCTGCAGGGATTTCGCTTGTCCCAAATTGTCACGGCGATGGCTGCGATCGAGGATTTATTCGGGAGATTGAGGGCGGAGGCGGCTATCCGGGGTGAGGACTGGCTGCAGAGGCAGTTGGGGGCGCTTTTATCGCAGGATGGAGGGGACATGGGGCGCATGGCGTCGGGGCCTAGCCGCGTCCAGACCGGACAGGCAGCATCGGGGCCGGAGCACACAGGTGTGGTGCTGGCGGAGTCGGGGCCTGAACGGTCTGTCCGGGGAGCAGTGCGGGCACACGGGGACACAATTCAGGTCGCATCGGGGCCTGATCACACAGGCATGGGAGCAGCGTCGTCGGGGCCTAGTCACACAGGCCGGGGGGCCTCGCGGACGCGCTCGTCCCGCCCCCCCCGCCGGTATTCGCCCAGTATATCCCCGGGACGGCAGAGGGGGGATAGTGGACATAGCAGGGCCCCTTCGGGCCCCCCCGCGAAGCGGGCGGCGGGTATTGTGTCGGAAGGCCCAGCCGGGGGCACCAGGAGTAGCGTGGGTGCAAGGGGGGGACGGCCAGGGGGCTCAGATGCGGCGGCCTTGCCCGCCCGGCGTGTGGATCAGGCAGTGACGGGCCCGGTGGTGGGGTCTCGGCGAGTGGGATCGCAGGCCACGGTGGCTAGCCCCCCAGCTTCCTCGGCTAGCCACTTGCAGGAGGTGGAGCGCGTCGGCAGCAACAGGGTTACGCCAAGCAGGAAAGCTTCGGCAAAATCGCCGCACGGGTCCAGGGCCCGCAGGGGGAGTGAATCCGGCCCTGGGCCTTCGGCCTCCGGGACCGAGCCGCCCGGTGGGTCATCATCGGAGGAGGAGGATCGGTCGGAGGGAGAGCGGTCGGGATCTGAGGACGAGGTCTTGCCCAGGACGATACCAGCAACGAGGGATTCGAGACGGTCGGCTGATGGGATTGCTTCCACGCAGCCCGGTAAGTCATTTTACACTGATGTTTCTAATAGGCAATGTGTTGATGTGGTTGAGAGGAATGTGGTTGTTGCACCGGCGTCCCAGGTTACGGATGCACAGGTGGGTATTGCTGGAGGTGATGTGGGTTTGCAAAGGTTTTTGTCAGGGTTAGAGGCTCTGGTCAGTCAGCTAAAAGGGGGGGACAGACCTCCCGCAAGCCCGGCGGCGGCTTGGGGGCCGGTCGGGGGAGCTACGGGGGTGGCCGCGGCGGCGGTGGCGGCTGCCACTACGCCGTTGGTGGTAGCTGGAAAGGAGGCAAGTGGGGGCGGCTTGGGGGCCGGGGCATCAGTGCAGCCGGAGGTTACCGCCGAGTCGGCGGGGGCCGCTTCAAAAAAACGGGATTTAGTACGGCTAGCGGATGAGGCTAGGGGACAGGTTTACACCTGTTACGATGCGCCGCTGGGGTCGCATCTGAAACAGGAGGTACGGGAAAAGATCTGGAAGAGCGAGTACGTGGAGATATTCGCGCTGTTACCGCTGGAAAAATTCAATTTGGACAGGGTAAAACCAGAGGATTCTAAGAAGGAAGATGAGGAGAAGAGGAGGTACAGGCTAATACCTCGCACGTTTGCAAACTGGTCGCAGGCGTATTCCATTTTGGCCAGTGTGATTGGCGAGAAGAACCCCGAGCACTGCTCGGCGCTCTTCAGTTACCAGGAGGCGATCAGTGAGGCCTACAGGTGCTATGGGGGCACAGGTTGGATTAGATATGACGAACAGTTCAGGCAACGTCGGGCGATCAGGCCGGAAATTCGTTGGGACGCCAAGGACATTAGCCTTTGGATGCGGCTTATGACGGCTCCGAGGACGTCGGCGCCGTTTTTTCAGGGGGGGGGGCGGCGGAGCCTCTTCCCTGGGACAGTCGGCCGGAAAGAAAAAAGGGGTTTGTTGGCAGTTCAACGAGGGTAGCTGCAAGTTTGGGGGGTCGTGCCGATACAAGCATGAGTGCTCCGGGTGTGGGGGTAATCACCCCTCTTCCCGCTGCTTCAAGCAGGGCAAGGGACGTCCCGGGGATTCTTCAGGTAAGAGGGAGCACCCCGGTGATGGTGAGAAGGATGCTGCCGTTTCTCGGTAGGTATCCGGACAGAGCGGCGGCTCAGCTCCTGGAGGAAGGTTTTACTGTGGGGTTCCGTATTCCTTGTAGCTTGACGGTGGTTCCGCCGCTGTCCAAGAATTTGCGTTCGGCTCTCCAACACCCCGAAGTGGTTTCTGAGAAATTACGGAAGGAAGTGGGGCTAGGCCGCATGGGGGGCCCGTTTGAATCCCCCCCTTTGGAGGGTCTGGTGGTATCACCGTTGGGGGTGGTACCGAAGAAGGAACCAAACAAGTTCAGACTCATTCACCACCTCTCATTTCCGAAAGGGGGGTCGGTAAATGATGCGATTGATGCGGGCGATTGTTCGGTGTGCTACACATCGTTTGACGCGGCGGTGGGATGGGTCAAGAAATACGGTCGGGGGGCGTTGATGGCCAAGTCGGACATCGAGGCGGCCTTCCGGCTGTTGCCGGTGCACCCGGACAGCTTCAGACTGTTGGGGTGTCACTGGGGAGGGGAGTTCTATGTGGACAAATGTCTGCCCATGGGCTGCTCGGTATCCTGTGCGTTGTTCGAACAATTCAGTTCCTTTTTGGAATGGGTGGTGCGAGACGTTGTGGGAGTGAATTCAGTCATCCACTATCTAGATGACTTTCTCTGCATTGGACCGGGGGGGTCACGGATTTGTGCAGTTTTGTTATCTACGCTAGAACACATAGCGGAACGTTTTGGGGTGCCTTTGGCGCCCGAAAAGACGGAAGGTCCTAGGTCTGTCATTCAATTCCTGGGCATAGTCATAGACGCCGAGAAGATGGAATGTCGTTTGCCGCAGGATAAGCTAGAAGGCCTCAAGGCGGAGGTCAGGGGTATGATTGGAGTGCATAAGGTGCAGCTGCGGGCTTTGCAGTCGTTGTTGGGTAAGCTGAATTTTGCCTGCAGGATTATCCCGATGGGGAGGGTTTTTTGTCGTCGGCTGTCGGCTAGCACTGCGGGTGTTAGGTTGCCCAATCACTATGTGCGGCTCGTGAAGGAGCATAGGGAGGACCTGCGGGTAGGGCACTTTTTTCTAGAGGGTTTTAACGGCAGGGCCTTGTGGATGTCCGGCCCGGTCAGCAATTTTGACCTGGAGCTGTATACAGATGCGGCCGGGGGTGCGGGCTTTGGGGCCTTCTTTCAGGGTCAGTGGAGCGCTGGCTCTTGGCCGCAGTCTTGGGTGACTGCGGGCTTTACAAAGAATTTGGTGCTGCTGGAGCTGTTTCCAGTGGTGCTGGCGGTTGAGTTATGGGGCACGTCTTTCCGGGATCGGAAGGTGCGCTTCCATGGGGATAACTTGGGGGTCGTGCAGGTGATCAATCGAGTTACCGCATCTTCTCCCCCAGTGATTCGTCTCCTGAGACACTTGGTGCTGCGCTGTATGCAGCTGAATGTGTTTGTGTATGCGGTGCACTTACCGGGTGTGGACAATGTCGTGGCTGACGCTTTGTCTCGGTTTCAGTGGGACAGGTTCCGGGAGCTGGTGCCGGAGGCAGAGGAACGGGGGGTCCCTTGTCCGGAGTGGCTGTGGCAGATTCCATTGGAACAATCTCCACCTGGATTAGGAAATCGTTGAGTGCGGGTACTTGGGCGGCCTATGAGAAGGTATGGTCGGAGTGGAGCGATTTGGTGAGGGAATCGGAGGTTCACCTTTCGGGACCGGAGGTGAGGACACTGGTTCTGTATTTTTTGTCTAGAAACATGGAAGCGGGAGTGTCGCCGTCGGCGTTGGATAAGAAATTGGCCGGGTTGGCATTTCTGTTCAAATGGCAAGGGTGGCCGGATCTTACAAAGGACTTCTGGGTGCGACAAGCTCTGAAAGGGTACAGGAAACAGGGGCGGCGACCTGACGCTCGCCGCCCGGTGTCTTTCGAAGTTTTGAGAGGAATCCTGGCTAAAGTGGGGGCGATATGTTCATCCAGGTTTGAAGTTACATTGTTCCGCGCGGCATTCGCGCTGGCATTTTTTGGGGCCTTTAGGGTGGGCGAGCTGGTGAGCCCGTCGAAATTGGTCCAGGGGGGTATGGGAGTTGCGGATGTCGGTTGGACCCCGGAGGGGGTCACGTTGTGGCTCAGAAGGTCCAAAACGGATCAGAGTGGCAAGGGAAGGGCGGTTCATGTGTTCCCAATTGAAGGGTCGGAGTTGTGCCCGGTCGGGCTGGTAAGGGACTACCTGGACATACGTCCGGGGGTGGGGGGCGCCTTTTTGGTACACGAAAATGGGTCCCCGATGTCACGATATCAGTTTGTGGCAGTGTTTAGGAAGTGTCTGGGGGCATTGGGCCTGGTGGCAAAGGAGTTCTCGGCTCATTCCTTTAGGATCGGGGCAGCTACGGAAGCGGCAAGGAATGGACTGGGTGAAGAGGCAATAAAGAGGATAGGGCGTTGGGAATCCAGGCGGTTTCAATTATATGTTAGGCCGCAGCTGGTGGCTAGTTTGGGTTGAAGGTCTGGGGAGTGGGGTTTTGAGTTACGGGGCAAAGGGGGTGACAGGGATTACTCAAAAGCGGGTTATCTCTATGTGGGTATGTTGGTGACGTGTTTTTTTTTTTTTTGTTTACTGTTTTTCAGGTACTGGACCGCTTTTGGTCTGGATAATGGGCCACTCCTATGTGGTTCGGGGGGCCAGACGGGCGGATGATCGCCCGACCGGTCGCCAGCTGGGAATATCGAGACAGGAGGCGAGTGTAAGGTGGTTGGGGGTCCCCGGGATGTTATGGAGCAAGGTGGTGCCGGAGGTGCACAAATTTGCACAGCTGGACAGGCCACCGGAGGTTCTGGTTATTCACGCCGGGGGGAATGATCTTGGAGTGAGATCGATGATGGAGATAGCACGGGACATTAAATTTGACTTTCAGCGGATCCGGATGTCCTTTCCGGATACGATAGTGGTGTGGTCAGACATGGTGGCCAGGTCAACATGGAGGATGGCCAGGTCGGTAGAGGGGGTGAATCGGGCGCGCAGGAAGATAAACAGAAATGTGGGGCGGTTTGTGCTCAGGAACGGGGGGCTAGTGGTTCGGCACCCCGAATTGGAAGTGGACACATGGAGATACCTCAGGAGTGATGGTGTTCACCTCACGGACGTGGGGATTGATATGTGGGTGTTGCGTTTAGAGGAGGGGGTACAGCAAGCGATGAGGGTGTGGAGGTGCTCCCATAGGTAAGGGGTTACCTTTGGGTGCTGGTGGCGGGTGTTTTTGGACTTTGCAGGAGAAGATATTACCCCAAAGATGGACACCAGTACCCAGTGGTGGATGGTTTCTGAAGGGGTTTCTAGTTCCCAGTCTACTAATGTAGCTGGAAGGTTGGTGAATGGGGGCACTGCGGTCAATGGTCGTCTTTGAGCCAGCTTCGGCTTGAGGCCTATGACCAGAGGTTAGGACACCGCAGTGCCAAAAAAGTGTTACATAGTTACAAAGTTTAAAGGTTAACGAGTTAAGGGTTAATGGGTCCTGCAAAGTCCAGCACCATGTTAGAGAGGTTATTATCTCAGGAAATAAGTGTTTTTTCTCTATGTGTTATTGGTTTTTGTTATTGGTTATTTATGATTATTTAAAGAGTATTTAAAATAAAGGAGGCTGCTACGGCCAGTTTTTACTCCAACACTAAGTAGTGGTCTCATTATTTATTAAAGGTTAAGTAGGGGTATTAACTGTAAAGGGGCTTTAGCGGTCAGGGTGAATTCTGGTATACCATAGTCAAGTGAGGCCCGGAGCAACTGGAAGTCAGTGTAGGGCCGGCCATGACAGGGTTAACAGAAACCCTAGTAGCTGTGGGGGGAGGAGCAGAGCAGGGGAGGAGAGATCACAGATATCTCTTACTCTCAGTTTCCCGGGCAGAGGCAGCGTGGGGGAGTGAAGTTCCCACCCACCCTCCCTTTATTCTGGGGTTTTATTGATTACGGTATTGATGGTATATGGATGAATTGGTATGTGGTTTGGTGCTGTTTTGGTGTTTTCTTTTCTTTCAGGTTTATGGATCACGTTGTCGTGGCAGTGGCGGGTGTTTTTGGACTTTGCAGGAGAAGATATTACCCCAAAGATGGACACCAGTACCCAGTGGTGGATGGTTTCTGAAGGGGTTTCTAGTTCCCAGTCTACTAATGTAGCTGGAAGGTTGGTGAATGGGGGCACTGCGGTCAATGGTCGTCTTTGAGCCAGCTTCGGCTTGAGGCCTATGACCAGAGGTTAGGACACCGCAGTGCCAAAAAAGTGTTACATAGTTACAAAGTTTAAAGGTTAACGAGTTAAGGGTTAATGGGTCCTGCAAAGTCCAGCACCATGTTAGAGAGGTTATTATCTCAGGAAATAAGTGTTTTTTCTCTATGTGTTATTGGTTTTTGTTATTGGTTATTTATGATTATTTAAAGAGTATTTAAAATAAAGGAGGCTGCTACGGCCAGTTTTTACTCCAACACTAAGTAGTGGTCTCATTATTTATTAAAGGTTAAGTGGGGGTATTAACTGTAAAGGGGCTTTAGCGGTCAGGGTGAATTCTGGTATACCATAGTCATGTTCATACAAACATTTGTTTTAAAATGTATTGGACCCCTTACACCCTGGGACGTTTTTCAGGCACTTTAGCGTTAAAAAAGGCTCCGAAAAAGCCCCTGAAAGAAGCTGCATCTGCAATCTCAATGTGAAAGCCCGAGTGCTTTCACACTAAAGCGCCTGAAAAAATGCTCCAGTGTGAAAGGGGTATTGGCGTTAAAAAAAAGAGCCTGAAAGAAGCCTCATCTGCAATCCCAATGTAAAAGCCAGAGTGCTTTCACACCGAGGCTCTGCGCTGGCAGGGCATCAAAAGTCTTGCAAGCAGCTACTTTGCAGAGCTTTAGAAGCATTGAATACACCGCTTCTAAAGCGCCCCTTCCCATTGAGGCTCTTTTTTTAACGCCAAAGCGCCTGAAAAACGCCCCAGTGTGAAAGGGGTCTTAGCAGAGCTTTAGACCTCTTTCACATTGAGGCGTGGAGCCGCGGTGACGGTATAGCCGCGCTATTTGTAGCGCGGCTATACCGTTGTATTTACCGCGATATTCGGGCGCTAGCGGTGAGGTTTTAACGGCTAGCGGCCGAAAAAGGGTTAATACCGCGGTATTACCGCGCTTTCCCATTGATTTCAATGGGAAGGCGCGGTATAGGAGCAGTGAACACACCGCTCCTATACCGCTGTAAAGATGCAGCTAGCAGGACTTTTGGAGTGCTCCTGCTAGCGCACCGCTTCAGTGTGAAAGCCTTCGGGCTTTCACATTGAACACTACAGGGCAGTTTTTTTCATGCGGTATAGCAGTGCTATTTTTAGCGCTGTACCGCATGAAAAACGCCTCAATGTGAAAGGGGCCTTAGCAGCATTTTTCGGGTGCTGGCAGTGTGAAAGGGCTCTGAAAGCACTCAGACTTTCACATTTGGATTTCAGATGCTTTACAGGCGCTTTTTTTAATGCCAACGCGCCTGAAAAACACCTGAAAAACGCCCCAGTGTGAAAGGGGTCTTAGTGTATGGCTAGCTTTAGACACAGGTACAAACAGTGATAAATATATGAAGCAGTGCTAAAAACCTGAACTCAATATTGTGAAAGCTAGAAAATAATAACATCAAATTCATTATTAGGTGAAAAAACATGTATAAAGAAATCACACCAAATATGTACAGTAAATAAGTGTCCATAAGAGCCCATACACAAGTGCTAAAAAGTAAAAATATATGCAAAACAAAAAAGTGAAACAAATCATCCATAATTCACTTGCTCCACCAGTGTCCCCGCATGGGCTTTTTTTCTTAAACAATAGGTGCTGGAACGTAACCACGACCCCACAAAACTCCTCCCCTTACACACCCTCCAAATCACATCAAATAATGGGTGTGGTCCAGAGGCGTAACTAGAACCTTCAGGGCCCGGGTGCAAGAAACCATAAAGGCCCCCCCTGACCACGAGTCGGGGCACACCCATGGTGGCAGAATGCCAGAGCTTGGTCGCAAGTGCGACCTTTGGGACCCTAGTAACACCGACACTGGTGTCAGTATTTTTTTTATTTTATTTGTTACCACTTTATTTGTTTTTCTATTTTTTTTTAGGAGCCTGTGGGGGGGGGGCTTGGGTGAGATATCATATGAGGATATTCCCCAGTACACCAAGGATCGTCAATTTCGTCCAAATGATTTTTTATTCAAGAAAGCTCACATCACAAAACAATGTAGTGAAACTTTTCAGAGCCACGCAGGACCCCTGACAAAGGGGTCCTGCATGGCTTCCGAAACGTTGTACTACATTGTTTTGTGATGTGAGCTTTTTTGAATAAAAAAACGTTTGGATGAAATTGATGATCCTTGATGTGCTGGCCAATATCAACAGGCTCCAGTATCCAGCTAGCGGTCGCTACAGCATCCAGTACCTTAAGCGTTCTTTCCAGGAGTGTGCGCGATGGGAAATTTGGACTGTGGGTGTGATATCAGGGGTCTAAACAGACCTCTGATGTTTCATCTTTGAAACAGAGAAATTGGATTGAGGACACAGCCCACAATCTCCATTTCTGCAGCCACAGCTGCACAGAATGAATGGACAATAATAAGAGCTTCCTGTTCATTCACAAACTGAAGCATAGTAAACATAGTTTACCATGTCTCAGTTATAAATGAACTGGGTCAGTGATCCCTATTCATTAAGGCAAGGGAGGAGCCGGTAAATTACACATTTACTGGTCCCTTCCCCACGCTCCATGCAGAAAGCATCCCCCCGCAGCAGCCAGGAAGGAGAGGAGAGGGGGAAACCCGGCAGCACTGTGGGGGAGGGGGGGCCAAAGAGTACACAGGAGATTGGGGCAGCAGGTGGTGGATAGCACGGAGGAGGGGCTGCATATAGAGCATGGATATGCAATTAGCGGACCTCCAGCTGTTGCCAAACTACAAGTCCCATGAGGCATAGCGAGACTCTGACAGCATCAAGCATGACACCCAGAGGCAGAGGCATGATGGGACTTGTAGTTTGGCAACAGCTGGAGGTCCGCTAATTGCATATCCATGATATAGAGGAACCATTCCCCTTCATTTTCCTTCTGCAGCCTTTCAGCTGCTGCAGAAGGAAAATTTAGGGATAGGTTCCTCTATATGCAGCCCCTCCTATCCAGGTGTACAGGGGGCCGCATTGAAACCCTGGAGCATGCAATTGTGACCCTGGCAACTCCTGTACATACGCCCCTGCTGGTGGGATGGGATGAGTGGCAGTGCTGGGGGGAATGGGATCAGTGGCAGTGCTGGGGGGAAAGGGATGAGTGGCAGTGCTGGGGAGAATGGGATGAGTGGCAGTGCTGGGGGGAATGGGATGAGTGGCAGTGCTGGGGGGAATGGGATGAGTGGAAGTGCTGGGGGGAATGGGATGAGTGGAAGTGCTGGGGGGAATGGGATGAGTAGAAGTGCTGGGGGGAATGGGATGAGTGGAAGTGCTGGGGGGAATGGGATGGGTA
The DNA here is from genome assembly GCF_905171775.1 of Rana temporaria. Lineage (NCBI taxonomy): Eukaryota > Metazoa > Chordata > Amphibia > Anura > Ranidae > Rana > Rana temporaria. The sequence continues at coordinate 147,611,062 of NC_053496.1, forward strand.
GAAGTGCTGGGGGAGGAGGAATGAGTGTCAGTGGTGGAGATAGGGAGGAATGAGTGACAGTGGTGGAGATAGGGAGGAATGAGTGACAGTGGTGGAGATAGGGAGGAATGAGTGACAGTGGTGGGGGGATGAATGAGTGGTGGGTGGGATTGCAGGGGGGAATGGGATGAGTGGAAGTGCTGGGGGGAATGGAATGAGTAGAAGTGCTGGGGGGAGGAGGAATGAGTGTCAGTGGTGGAGATAGGGAGGAATGAGTGACAGTGGTGGAGATAGGGAGGAATGAGTGACAGTGGTGGGGGGATGAATGAGTGGTGGGTGGGATTGCTGGGGGGAATGGGATGAGTGGCAGCGCTAGGGAGAATGAGATGAGTGTCAGTGGTGGAGGGAGGGAGGGAGGAATGAGTGTCAGTGCTGGGGGGGGGGTGAGTGAGATTGCTGGGGTGATGGGATGAGTGGCAGTGGTGGAGGGAGGGAGGAATGAGTGGCAGTGGTGGGTGGGTGGCATGAGTGGCAGTGCTGTGGAGGGAGAAATAAGTGGCAGTGGTGGAGGGGGGGGAATGAGTGGCAGTGGTGGGTGGGATGAGTGTGATTACTTGGGGGAATGGGATAAGTGTCAGTGGTGGGGGGAGGTAGGGATGAGTATCAGTGCTGGGTGGGAGGGATGAGTGGCAGTGGTGGGGTGGGATAGAATCAGCAGTGGTGGTGGGGACTGTCACTGACTGGGTACATTGGCAGCGATGGGTGCCAGGATCAGAGACTTACTTGCTGTCAGTTTCCACTTGGTTTTCCCCTGCATTGCTCCGTGTCTCTACTCTTTACACAGTGGCCGCGACCTCCTGCAGCTCCTCCCCCACCTTCTTTCAATTGGTGTAAGCAGTGTCCGCCCCGCCTCCCTACATTCTCTGTCTCTGGATAGGCAGGGGCGGGGGCAGGGCGGTCTACAGTCTCAGCGCTGCCTTCTCTCTCCCCTCAGCTGACGAAAGCCCCCCTCCCCACGTTGGAATGAACCGACGACACACACAGTGACAGGACAGTTAGGTGGGCCCCTCACGTGGGTGGCGGGCCCCCCTGAATTGGTGGAACTACAGGGCCCAGTCGCACATGCGACTGCTGCGACTACGATAATTCCGCCACTGGTGTGGTCAGTCAAATTTCACGAACAGTGCAGAGCTGTCGCTTGTAAACGCAGAAACCAGATTTCTGTTTTACAAGTGATTGTAGTGAGCAGGCACCAAGCCGGCTGAGCCAGATGTGGTGGAACTGAGTTCACCCTGAAAAAAAGCCCTGGTCCCCGCAATCACAATTCATAGTGCTTTCACCACCAGGTGACACCAAGTATTAAAACCTCTAACCGGAGCCTCTGGACCATCATATAGTATGGTCAAATGCGCTTGTTGCATCTCCTTATGAAGGGAAACTTCAAAGTGCCAAACGTGCTTCAGTCAGGGTTGGTTCATCAGCAGCAGCAAAAATAAAAAGCATATACGCCCAAAGTATAACCCATAAAACAGTTTATTAAAAAAATAACCAGTAAAACTTGCAAAGGAAATCACACTAAGCAAATCATTGGGCAATAGGTTTAAAAACAGATACAATTGCTCTCCCCAAATGTGCCTGGCTGTGTGGCTGCACCAAACTCAACCGCCGGTTAGCAAGCGTGCGTGATGACAAAGCGTTGTAGCCATGCCCAAGGTATAGTTTGTCAGAGATGATGCCGTGGGGACTGGCTTACAAAAAGTGTTAAAGTTGTTCTAAAGTCTAAAGGATTTTTACCATAATGCATTTCATTCCATAACTTCCACTGTGCGTCTACCGAACCAACACTCACCAGACTTCTGTAGCAATCCAGCAATGTGCCTGGCTGCAAGTCTTTCCTTCCTCTCTTCTTTGCTGAGAACAGCAGGAACCATTGCTGCTGTCAGTCAAATCCAGTGAACAGAGCGGACACACATAGGTTGACTCTGGAGTGAGCCCGCACATCTGACCCAATAGCAAGTGGCTTGCTATGGGGGCAGACACCGAAGTGGAGGAGCCAAAGGCACCAACGGGGGAACCCAGAAGAGGAGGTTTGGGTGTGGTTCTGTGCACAGAGCAGGTAAGTATAAAACTGTTTATTCTTTTATTTTTTTTAAATAGACTATATAGTTACTTTCACTAGTTTGAGCCCGGGCCATAGACAAATGACGGCCACAAGGTGGCTCTCAAATGCCGGGAGAACGTCTATTGACATCCTCGGCTCCTACGGCCCTGGGGGGTGCGGATGTGCGTGCCTGGTGGCCGCGATGTCCGCCGGGTGCCCGCGATCGGCAGTTACACAGGCAAGGACGTGGATCTGTGTGTGTAAACACACAGATCCATGTCCTGTCAGGGAGAGGAGACCGATGCTGTGTCCCTTTTACATAGGGACACAGATCGGTCACCTCCCCCAGTCAGTCCCCTTCCCCCACAGTTAGAATCACTAGTAGGGAACACATTTAACCCCTTCCTCGCCCCCTACTGTTAACCCCTTCCCTGCCAGTCACATTTATACAGTAATCAGTGCATATTTATAGCACTGATCGCTGTATAAATGTGAATGGTCCCAAAAATGTGTCAAATGTGTCCACCATAATTTCGCATTCCCAATAAAAATCACAGATCGCCACCATTACTAGTAAAAAAATAAATTAAAAAAAAAGTCATAATTCTGTCCCCTATTTTGTAGGCGCTATAACTTTTGTGCAAATCAATAACTATATGCTTATTGCGATTTTTTTTTATTTATTTTTTTACCAAAAATATGTAAAAGAATACATATCGACCTAAACTGAATTTTTTTTTTTTTATTTGGATATTTATTATAGCAAAAAGTAAAAAATATTTTTTTTTTTCAAAATTGGCGCTCTTTTTTTGTTTATAGCGCAAAAAATAACCGCAGAGGTTATAAAATACTACCAAAAGAAAGCTCTATTTGTGGGAAAAAAGGACATAATTTTTGTTTGGGAGCCACGTTGCACGACCGCGCAATTGTCGGTTAAAGCGACCCAGTGCCTAAAGCTGAAGCCTGGGCAGGAAGGAGGCATATGTGCCCAGTAAGCAAGTGGTTAACATTGACACTGAATATATAAATTGACTTACGTCAACAACATACAGTACATCTACTAATGTTTTGCTCTTTCCCCCAGTGCCTGGATTTACACTTACCTACTTCCCAGTCAGAGGTAAGAGTCACGTGATTTTTTCTTTACTCTCAATGGACTGAATGTGTTTCATTTTGCCAGCTTCTAATAAAACATATATATAAAAAAAGTTATGAATTATCAGTTGTTCACACAGTACATAAAAACACTGTGACATCACCACCTAGGTGATGGTGTTGGTGGATTGGATTTTGAGTTCAATGGTGTGTTCACTTCCATGTTTTTGGATTCGTATGGATCACCCATGGGTAGTATGTGTGTGTGTGTGTGTGTAGATCCCTGCAATTCATACAGCCCTGCACTTTTCATTCTTTAGCCCAGGTTCACACTGGGTACGATTTCCTTCGATTTGAGATGCGATTTCACATGTGAAATCGCATCTCAAATCGGCGGCATTTTCCGGCAATTGTCGGCAATGACACTGTCATAATCGGTGCGACGCCGCATCTGCGGCGCTGCACCGATTTCAAAAAGTAGTTCCTGTACTACTTTTTGCGATTTCGGGCCGCGATTTACATAGACATCTCTGCAGAAACCTGCACAGATGTCTCTTAAATCGCGGCCGAAATCGGGACTGCCAGCGGGACTGAAATCGTGCGAGTTCAGCTGAACTTGCACGGCTTCACTCCCGCAGCCCAGTGTGAACCAGGGCTTAAAGTATTTCCAAATCCAAAGGTTTGAAAATAAAACACACATGAAAAATTATTCTGAAAGAAAAGCATTGATGATGTGATTATTTTCCAAACAAGTGACCAGAAATATATACCGGTATTTGTTAACTTTAACTACTGATAGTGTGTTGGAGAAACCAAATGCAAAAAGCTTCTTATAATATTTGAAACAAAAATTTTATAAAAATTATTAAAGTGTATGTCTGGGCAAAAAAACAACACATTGGGCCAGATTCACAAAGGTTAGCGGATCTTTAGATCCGTGTAACCTATGTGAATTAAGATCCGCCCTCGCAAGTTTGTGAGGAAAGTGTCAAATTCACAACACACTTACCTCCAAACTTGCGACGGCGGATCCTAACTCCCCCAGCGGAATTCAAATTCCGCGGCTAGGGGAGTGTCATATTTAAATCAGGCGCGCTCCCGCGCCGATTTAAATACGCATGCGTCGTCCAGGGAATTTCCCGGCGTGCATTGCTCACACTGACGTCAATAGGATGTCAGTGGTTGCGACGTGAGCGGGACTTGCGACGCGCGTGTTCGTGAATCGGCGTACGCAAACGACGTAGGAAATTTTAAAATCGACGCGGGAACGACGGCCATACTTAACAATACTTACCCCTGCTTTTAGAAAGGGTAAGTATACGACGGAAAACCGCTACGGAAACAACGTAAGAACACAGCGTCGGGTCCGCGTACGTTCGTGAATTTCGCGTATCTCGCTGATTTACATATTATTCAGTGTAAATCAGCGGGAACGCCCCCGGCGCCATTTTTAAATCAAAAAAAAGATCCGACAGTGTAACACAGTGTGACACTGTCGGATCTCAGCCCTATCTATGCGTAACTGATTCTATGAATCAGGTGCATAGATAGGACCAGAAAAAATCCGAGATACGATGGTGTATCTGAGATACTCCATCGTATCTCTTTTGTGAATCTGGCCCATTTAGTATAATTCTGCACATTTCGTCGTGTGTCAGCCCATTTGATAAATATAAAAGTCTGAATATTTGTATTTTGTATATCAAACGGCCACCATGTGGGAATTCACAATAACAAATTAACAAAGATGATGCACTTTTGTCACCACACTTCTAACCCACTGGCTTTATATGCCACTTTTATTCAAATTACTAAAATACAATTTAATTCAAAGTAAAAAAATTCCCTCAAGTGGCTTAAAGGATCAATTCACTTTTGTGGCATAACAAAGCAAATAAAAAAATGTAGCATATACAATTGCTACATAAGCCATTTTGTAAATGTTAGTAAAACATTATCTTTCCTTTTCTGTCTGCAGCACTGTAATTTTCTGTAAAATTCAATACAATATAGCAACCTGCACATAGTTTGTGTATGTAACACCCACGGAAAAGTAATTTCCTGCTTGTGTGATTATCTCACTTTTCCCAGAAGTCTGATTAATACAAGTCAGATACAAGTCAGATTTTAGGTATCTTCAGCAACAAATATTTCCTTTTTGGTGAGAAATTGAGAAATCCCTAAAGGGCTAATCATTTCTAAAGGGATCCTGTAACGGATCATGGACTATGCTGCCGGGACTATGCTGCCATCACTGCAGCGACACGGGACATATTGCTCGTTATTGCCCTTTGAGAGCTACACATAACAATTGGAGACGCACAACACCCAACACAGAGGTCACTCCATCACGTCCCTCTGCGGCCCACTGCCTGGAGACCGAGGGGGGCCCTGAGGAATGTCTGGGAATTTGGTATGAGGCAGACCCAATACAAGCTGCCTCTCCGGATCACCGTCAGGAGGTACGAGTGAATGGACAAGTAGCACAAGGCCTAAGAGATTCCGGGACTACTATCACTCTGATTCAAAAACATCTGGTAAAGCCAGAGAACGTGTCCACTCGCACAGTTGCCGTCCGGGTCGCAGGGGGTGCTGTATTTCGCGTACCCACCACCCGGGTGCACTTAGACTGGGGAGCCGGGTCAGGAAAGACCACAGTTGGTATCATGGACAACCTACCTGCCGAGGTGGTGCTGGGCAACGACATTGGCCCTCTGACTTCGGCTTATTTACCTACACCTGCTGCTGCTTGTGCCGTGACCACCCGCGTTGCTGGAATCAACCCACTTGCTGCTGAGAACCGGGTAAGACTACCTTCCCCGACATGTACTGTAGATCCGGCACAATATCACAGTCTAAAATGGGAATGTGACAAGTTGGCCAGTGAGAAATCAGAGATGCAACGACACTATGTCACGTATTATGAGATGTCCCGTGGCTTGAACATTGAAATGCACAAACAGGCGGAAATTGTCAAAAGATTAAATGGGATTTGCATCCAGGTGGTGCCGTATCTGTCCCAAGAGCATCAGCAACAGGTTTTGGGAGCCATTGAGAGAGCAAAGCAAGTGACTGTTCCTGAATTGAATTCTATTATTTACCGTCACCATCAGCTACCGACCTGGTAAGCCAATGGGAAGGCCGACGGACTGTCCAGGCAAACGGAACTTTTACCCTAACAGCAGACCGGACATCCCCAAGTTGATCCGAAAAGGATCAATCCGGGTCTGCCGGAGTGTTCCACAAAAGGGGGGCAGTGTAACGGATCATGGACTATGCTCCCGGGACAGTTATAATCTTCATGAGGACTACAAGGAACTGCATGGCTTGTCACAATTGGATGTACCACATTGTATTCTGAGCTCAAAGGGTTAATTGGACAAATCTCTTTCATTGCTCTTTCATTACCTCTCTTTTGTGGAGGTAAACAGCCCCCCTGCGAGGTGTCTGCTAATGGGGATTATGTGTGAGTGATAATTGTTTTAAAGGTTAATTGAATTCTATTGTCTGATCAAGTTAAGGAGCCAAAACGGCTAGCGGCTGATTGGCTCAAGGGAGTGTCATTGTTTCAAAGTGTGTGTATTGAAGTCCCCCCTGGGGGGGGGAGTGTCATTTGTTTCTGTACAGTTGTAACCAGATTTAAGGAAGAAAAATGTGGCAAATGAAGTCAGTCTGCTTGACCCTTCAAACGTAGCCCGTCTCGTTTCTTGGAAGGGCGTTCGATGGGATATACCGGCGGTACCTGCATATCATAACTTGTCAGCTTGCCAGGGAAAAGGACGTCTCCAACGGCTGAGACCCTCACACCAGTGGGTAGCCGTTACAGATCCCAACGCTGCATCTTTCCTCATTAGAACACTGCAAGTACATCAGCTGATTAATAATGAAAAAGTCACTTCCGGGGAGAAGGCAGAGCCGTAGGCAACAAACATGTCCAGCTGAAGCTTCACATCTCTTGCAACTTCTCGGCTGATAAGGACACCAGCAAGGCAAGGTAAACTAAAAATATTACCATAAGCCTCCTCAGTAACCCTGGGATCAATAAAATGGTTTTTGGTCCTGCCCGAGGTAAAAGTAAACAAGAGTGCCAAGGATACACAGTCTAGAACAGGGGTCTCAAACTGGTGGCCCTCCAGCTGTTGTGAAACTACAAGTCCCATGAGGCATTGTAAGGCTGACAGGCAGATGCATGATGGGACGTGTAGTTTCGCAACAGCTGGAGGGCCACCAGTTTAATACCCCTGGTCTAGAAGCTCCTGTAAAATGGCACAACATCCTTTCTCACACACAGGCACATCTCGTGCTGCTAAGCAACTGCAGTTACCTCAGGATGCCTATAATGACTCTGACTGTGAATACAGTGCTGCCTCACAAGAAAAACAGATTCCCTACATCCAAATATTTTAAAACAAATAAAAATTATTTTTTTTACAGAAAGCCTTAAGGTTCCATTCTCACTAATGCGTTTTTTGATGCATTTTGCAGAAATGCAGGGAATTTTTTTATATGGTTTCCTATGGAACATGTCCACATCAATGCTTTTTTTTGTGCCTCTGCGTTTATGAAAAGGGTCAGGGACTTTTTTTTCCCGCAAAAAGCAGCATTTTGCATGTAAGAGGATTCAATGGACCCGCATCCAAAATGCAAGTACCACGTTTTTCCCACGATTTGCATTTTTTTTTTTACCGGTTTATAGCTGGTTGTTAAAGGAAATGTAAAAAAGTTAAAATTGCCGGCTAAAAAATAAATAAAATAATAAGCCCCCCCCCCCCAAAAATGCAAATTGCGGTAATATCGAGTATCGAAAAAAATCTCCTGCAAGCAGCATCTTAGGAGCGGTAAGGGGAGCGGTGTGTTTACCGCTCCTTCCCATTGAAAACAATGGGACACAGCGGTATCAACCCTTTTTCGGTCGATAGCGGGTGTTAATACCGCGCATAAGGCCCCTTTCACACTGAGGAGTTTTTCAGGCGGTACAGCGATAAAAATAGCGCCTAAATACTGCCTGAAAAACTGATGCCCAGCCTTCTCAATGTGAAAGCCCGAGGGCTTTCACACCGAGGCGATGCGCTGGCAGGAGAGAAAACATTCTCCTGCAAGCAGCATTTTTGGAGTAATGAGAGGAGCGGTATGTATACCGCTCCTTCCCATTTAAAACAATGGGAAACTGCGGTAATACTGCCCGCAATGCGCCTCTGCGGGCAGTATTAACCCTTTATCGGCCGCTGGCGAGGTTAATACCGCACCGCTAGCGGCCGAATCCCGCAGCAATTCCGACGATAAAAATATCGGCGCTATACCACCACTGCGCCTCCCGCCCCAGTGTGAAAGGGGCCTTAGGCTCGATTCACACCTATGCATGTTGCTTTTAAACGTTTTTGCGGTGCTTGAGGCGTTCTTGTAGGAGAGGTGCTCTCCTACACGAACGTTGTCGGTGGCTTCACGGTCCTGCTGATACGATCTTCCATGCAGCCCACATAGTACTTTTTGGTCCTTATTTATTTTAGAATTTATCTTCTGAATCTTATGAGATAAATGTCCCTCTCACCTGAACACGCTGTTTGATGCTTGTAATAGCCTTATTGATCAAAGAACTTGACCAGTTTACTAACGTATTGGCTCCTCTCTGGATAGATTCCCAGCTGCCCTAACCACCAGGACAGTTCGACAAAAAGTGAATTCTATTTACCTTAATCAGTATCTCCCACCGAGTTCAATATTGAACCTTATCCATTACCGTGGATGAAATATCAATATCTCCCGATGAAGCGGCCATCCGCGAAACATGTAGAGCTTGTTTGAAATCTACCAATATACATGCTAGCCATCATAAGATTTTGATGTCTCTCTTGGACCAGTATTGGTTTAATATTAATGCTTTGTAAATTATTGCAAATTTTTGTGATAATGATCCAATGTAATGTTGATTCAATAACCCTTGTGGGATTGCATCAATAAAACTTACCTCTTTTTGTCAACGATTAGTGCTTATAAAGTCCACTTTTGTTCCCCTCCAACATTAATCTTTCTATACTAGTTAGGACGTGGCACTGTACTACTCTAAGACACCCACAGTTCCATCCTGTGGCCTGTGTACTTCTACGTTTTTGAATTCAGCTTATTAGTTACTGAAGTCACCCTTGCTATATTTATACATTGCAATCATATTCACTCTGAAGTGAAGTGCTTAAGTGAGAATAAGAATGAATAACTAATGTATGATCCTAATAGCGGAGGTTCTGTTTTTCCATTATAAGCCAAGGGGGGCATTTTCAGCACAAAAAAAATGTGCTGAAGAACTCGGCTTATACTCAAGTGTATATACGGTATAAGTTGCACAAATTAACCTTTCCAAAGTTACCTTACACTTCCCCGTCAATCTTCTTTACAGGTAGAGCTGAGCCCATCCGGCTTTTGTTGGCTGATCAAGGAGCCATCTGGACAGAGAAAGAAGTTCAGATAGGTGATTGGTTTTCTGGAAAATGTGAACTGAAGAACACTGCTGTGAGTGAAACATTTTAAATAAAATTCTTATAGTATTTTCTTTTCCCAGCATACAATGAATTTTCTAGGTTATGTGAGAAGCCATTGCTGAGATGGTTTTTAAAATGGTGCAAGTCCAAGGCTTACATCCTGACTACACTCAGGGCCGATCCGAGACGGGGTGCAGTGCACCCCAGCACCTGCAGAGGTGGGGGCACCAAAGTGCCCAGCCAGAATTCTGCCTTCCATCCTCCCTCTCCTTGTTTGTGTCACACACAAACACACTTATTATTTACCCACGAGTCGGGCTGTATCTGCTGTCGCCCATCGCCACTGTCTTCCTATCTCCTCCACCACTCGGCTGCCTGTCCAATCCGACATCCCTCCTCCCATTTGTTTCTGCCCAAACCCCGCCTACACTCCAGCCTTTTGCATGAAGTCATGGACGCCTGTGGAGACTAACCTGAGGAGGAAGCTTGTATGTGAGTTATCTGCACAACCCCCTCTCTCCCCTGAATTTGTTTTACTTTGCCTCTACTATCTCATGTCTTAATTGTGAAGACTTGGAGAGGTTTTGGTGCAAACTTGGGGGGTATTTGTGCAGACTGGGGGAAGGGGGGGGGGTAATTGTGCAGAGGGGGAGGGGGGATTGTGCAGACTGGGGGGGGGGGTAATTGTGCAGAGGGGGATTGTGCAGGCTGGGGGGTAATTGTGCAGAGGGGGATTGTGCAGTCCGGGGGGTAATTGTGCAGAGAGGGAGGGGGGGATTGTGCAGACTGGGGGGAATGTGCAGGCTGGGGGGTAATTGTTCAGACTGGGGGAAGGGGGGGTGTTGTGCAGACTGGGGGAAGGGGGGTTGTGCAGACTGGGGGGGGGGATGTACAGACTGGGGGGGGGGGTGTGTGCAGACTGGGGGGGAATTTTGCAGACACGTTGAAGGGGGTAATTGCGCAGACTGGGGGACGGGGGGTTGTGCAGACTGGGGAAGGGGGGTTGTGCAGACTGGGGGAAGGGGGGGAGTAATTGTGCAGACTGGGGGGGAAAGGGGGTGATTGTGCAGACTGGGGGGAGGGGGGGTTGTGCAGACTGGGGAAGGGGGGTTGTGCAGACTGGGGGAAGGGGGGAGTAATTGTGCAGACTGGGGGAGGAGGGATTGTGCAGACTGGGGGGAAAGGGGGTGATTGTGCAGTCTAGGGGGAGGGGGGTTGTGCAGACTGGGGGAAGGGGGGAATGTGCAGACTGGGGGGAAAGGGGGTGATTGTGCAGACTGGGGGAGGGGGGTTGTGCAGACTGGGGGAAGGGGGGGAGTAATTGTGCAGACTGGGGGAGGAGTAATTGTGCAGACTGGGGGAAAAGGGGGGTGATTGTGCAGACTAGGGGGAGGGGGGGGTTGTGCAGACTGGGGGAAGGGGGGAGTAATTGTGCAGACTGGGGGGAGGGGGTTGTGCAGACTGGGGGGAGGGGGGTTGTGCAGACTGGGGGAAGGGGGGGAGTAATTGTGCAGACTGGGGGAGGTGGGATTGTGCGGACTGGGGGGGTGATTGTGCAGACTGGGGGGGGGGGGGATTGTGCAGACTGGGGGGGATGATTGTGCAGACTGGGGGGAGTGATTGTGCAGACTGGGGGGAGGAAATGTGCAGACTGGGGGGGGGGGGAATGTGCAGACTGGGGGGGAATTTTGCAGACACGGTGAAGGGGGGTAATTGTGCAGACTGGGGAAGGGGGGGTTGTGCAGACTGGGGGAACGGGGGGAGTAATTGTGCAGACTGGGGGAAGGGGGGTTGTGCAGACTGGGGGGAATGGGGGGGGGTTGTGCAGACTGAGGGGAAGGGGGGGGGTTGTGCAGACTGGGGGGAAGAGGGGGTTGTGCAGACTGGGGGAAAGGGGGGGAGTAATTGTGCAGACTGGGGGAGGAGGGATTTGCAGACTGGGGGAAAAGGGGGTGATTGTGCAGAGGGGGATTGTGCAGGCTGGGTGGTAATTGTGCAGAGGGGGATTGTGCAGTCCGGGGGGTAATTGTGCAGAGAGGGAGGGGGGATTGTGCAGACTGGGGGGAATGTGCAGGCTGGGGGGTAATTGTTCAGACTGTGGGAAGGGGGGGTTGTGCAGACTGGGGGAAGGGGGGTTGTGCAGACTGGGGGGGGAATGTACAGACTGGGGGGGGGTGTGCAGACTGGGGGGGGAATTTTGCAGACACGTTGAAGGGGGTAATTGCGCAGACTGGGGGACGGGGGGTTGTGCAGACTGGGGAAGGGGGGTTGTGCAGACTGGGGGAAGGGGGGGAGTAATTGTGCAGACTGGGGGAGAAAGGGGGTGATTGTGCAGACTGGGGGGAGGGGGGTTGTGCAGACTGGGGGGAAGGGGGGTTGTGCAGACTGGGGGAAGGGGGGAGTAATTGTGCAGACTGGGGGAGGAGGGATTGTGCGGACTGGGGGGAAAGGGGGGTGATTGTGCAGTCTAGGGGGAGGGGGGTTGTGCAGACTGGGGGAAGGGGGGAGAAATTGTGCAGACTGGGGGGAAAGAGGGTGATTGTGCAGACTGGGGGAGGGGGGTTGTGCAGACTGGGGGAAGGGGGGGAGTAATTGTGCAGACTGGGGGAGGAGTAATTGTGCAGACTGGGGGAAAAGGGGGTGATTGTGCAGACTAGGGGGAGGGGGGGTTGTGCAGACTGGGGGAAGGGGGGAGTAATTGTGCAGACTGGGGGGAGGGGGTTGTGCAGACTGGGGGGAGGGGGGTTGTGCAGACTGGGGAAGGGGGGGAGTAATTGTGCAGACTGGGGGAGGTGGGATTGTGCGGACTGGGGGGGTGATTGTGCAGACTGGGGGGGGGATTGTGCAGACTGGGGAACGGGGGGAGTAATTGTGCAGACTGTGGGAAGGGGGGGTTGTGCAGACTGGGGAAGGGGGGGGGGTTGTGCAGACTGAGGGGAAGGGGGGGGTTGTGCAGACTGGGGGGAAGAGGGGGTTGTGCAGACTGGGGGAAGGGGGGGAGTAATTGTGCAGACTGGGGGAGGAGGGATTTGCAGACTGGGGAAAAGGGGGGTGATTGTGCAGAGGGGGATTGTGCAGGCTGGGTGGTAATTGTGCAGAGGGGGATTGTGCAGTCCGGGGGTAATTGTGCAGAGGGAGGGGGGGATTGTGCAGACTGGGGGGAATGTGTTAATTGTGAAGACTTGGGGAGGTTTTGGTGCAAACTTGGGGGGTATTTGTGCAGACTGGGGAAGGGGGGGGGTAATTGTGCAGACTCGGGAGGGGGGGAATTGTGCAGACTGGGGGGGGGTAATTGTGCAGAGGGGGATTGTGCAGGCTGGGGGGTAATTGTTGCAGAGGGGGATTGTGCAGTCCGGGGGTAATTGTGCAGAGGGGGAGGGGGGGATTGTGCAGACTGGGGGGAATGTGCAGGCTGGGGGGTAATTGTTCAGACTGGGGGAAGGGGGGGGGTTGTGCAGACTGGGGGAAGGGGGGTTGTGCAGACTGGGGGGGGGGAATGTACAGACTGGGGGGGGTGCAGACTGGGGGGGAATTTTGCAGACACGGTGAAGGGGGTAATTGCGCAGACTGGGGGACGGGGGGTTGTGCAGACTGGGGAAGGGGGGTTGTGCAGACTGGGGGAAGGGGGGGAGTAACTGTGCAGACTGGGGGGAAAGGGGGTGATTGTGCAGACTGGGGGAGGGGGGTTGTGCAGACTGGGGGGAAGGGGGGTTGTGCAGACTGGGGGAAGGGGGGAGTAATTGTGCAGACTGGGGGAGGAGGGATTGTGCGGACTGTGGGGAAAGGGGGTGATTGTGCAGTCTAGGGGGAGGGGGGTTGTGCAGACTGGGGGAAGGGGGGAGAAATTGTGCAGACTGGGGGGAAAGGGGGTGATTGTGCAGACTGGGGGAGGGGGGTTGTGCAGACTGGGGGAAGGGGGGAGTAATTGTGCAGACTGGGGGAGGAGTAATTGTGCAGACTGGGGGAAAAGGGGGTGATTGTGCAGACTAGGGGAGGGGGGGTTGTGCAGACTGGGGGAAGGGGGGAGTATTTGTGCAGACTGGGGGGAGGGGGGGTTGTGCAGACTGGGGGGAGGGGGGTTGTGCAGACTGGGGGAAGGGGGGAGTAATTGTGCAGACTGGGGGAGGTGGGATTGTGCAGACTGGGGGGGGGGTAATTGTGCAGACTGGGGGGGGGGTAATTGTGCAGACTGGGGGGGGGGTGATTGTGCAGACTGGGGGGGGTGATGTGCAGACTGGGGGAGTGATTGTGCAGACTGGGGGAGGAATTGTGCAGACTGGGGGGGGGGAATGTGCAGACTGGGGGGAATTTTGCAGACACGATGAAGGGGGTAATTGTGCAGACTGGGGAAGGGGGGGTTGTGCAGACTGGGGGAAAGGGGGAGTAATTGTGCAGACTGTGGGAAGGGGGGTTGTGCAGACTGGGGGGAAGGGGGGGGTTGTGCAGACTGAGGGGAAGGGGGGGGTTGTGCAGACTGGGGGGAAGAGGGGGTTGTGCAGACTGGGGGAAAGGGGGGGAGTAATTGTGCAGACTGGGGGAGGAGGGATTTGCAGACTGGGGGAAAAGGGGGTGATTGTGCAGACTGGGGGGAGGAGGGGTTGTGCAGATTGGGAGAAGGGGGGGGTTGTGCAGACTGGGGGAATGGGGGGGAGTAATTGTGCAGACGGTTGGAAGGGGGGGTTGTGCAGACTGTGGGAAGGGGGGTGGGGAATGTGGGAAGGGGGGGTTTGTGCAGACTGGGGGAAAGGGGGGGGAGTAATTGTGCAGACTGGGGAAGGAGGGATTGTGCAGACTGGGGGGAAAGGGGGGTGATTGTGCAGACTGGGGGAGGGGGGTTGTGCAGACTGGGGGAAGGGGGGGGTTGTGCAGACTGGGGGGAAGGGGGGAGTAATTGTGCAGACTGGGGGAGGAGTAATTGTGCAGACTGGGGGGAAAGGGGGTGATTGTGCAGACTGGGGGGAGGGGGTTGTGCAGACTGGGGGGAGGGGGGTTGTGCAGACTGGGGGAAGGGGGGAGTAATTGTGCAGACTGGGGGGAAAGGGGGTGATTGTGCAGACTGGGTGGAGGGGGGTTGTGCAGACTGGGGGAAGGGGGGGAGTAATTGTGCAGACTGGGGGGAGGTGGGATTGTGCGGACTGGGGGGTGATTGTGCAGACTGGGGGGTGGGGGATTGTGCAGACTGGGGGGAGGGGGGGAGTAATTGTGCAGACTGGGGAGGTGGGCTTGTGCGGACTAGGGGGTAAGAGGGATTGAACAGACTAGGGGAAGTGTGCAGACTGGGGGGGGGAGTTGTGCAGACTGGGGGGTATTTGTGCAGACTGGGGGGGTAATTGTGCAGACTGGGGGAGGGGGGGGTTGTGCAGACTGGGGGGGGGGGGGATTGTGCAGACTGGGGGAAGGGGGGGGAGTAATTGTGCAGACTGGGGGGGGGGGGTAATTGTGCAGACTGGGGGGGAGGGGGGTTGTGCAGACTGGGGGAAGGGGGGAGTAATTGTGCGGACTAGGGGGTAAGAGGGATTGAACAGACTAGGGGGAGTTGTGCAGAATGGGAGGGGGTGGAGAACTGAGAGCAGCACAGAGGAAACTCCCGAGTCTTGGAGGTAGGCAGAGGCAGAGCACACCAGGGAGTCGTGATGCACGTGACTGGCTCAGGTTGTGGGGCTAGTCGCTGGTTTGCAACAACTCTACCCCAGGAGCATTAGCCCCCCCCCCAGGAGGCCGTGACAAGGACCTGCTGAGCTGCCATCGCTGAGGTGAGAGACCCTGACACAGCTGACCCCCCCACATCAGGCTGCATTGATGGGCACTGGTGAGGCTGCATTGATGGGCACTGATCGGGCAGTTTGCCACCATTTCTTTTATCATGTCCGCAGTCTTTGACCATCCTATGTAGTATGTCTGCAGTCTCTGACCATCTCCTGTAGTATGTTTGCACTCTCTGACCATTCTTGTATCATATCCGCAGTCTCTGACCAACTCGTTTTGTTTATTGTTAAGATATCATTGGGAGGATTCCAGGTAACAAAGACTCCTTAAGGGAGCATCTCTGTGTTTGAGTCATTGCCATAGAAACATTTGCAAAGGGGAGGATTTAGTAAGATGACCACGCCCACGTGGGGGCGCCCAAATATTTCTGCACCCAGGCGCCTGTTATCCTAGGATCGGCCCTGACCACACTACTTATACTTAGTAAGCCAATGACCTGAAAGTTTCATTTTGGTGTCCTTCACAACTCCTGACATGGGAATGTAGGCCGTAATAAATAAATAACATATATTCTTTCTTTTAATAATTTATTTAAATATATAACATATTATAATTTTTTTTTTGGCAATAAATATGTCCACGGCACCTTTTATTGGTATAATAAAATAACTTCATTAATAATTCATAATAAATAAAGGAAATTTTAATACTTGAAATAACTATAACTATCTCGCTCAGTCATAGAACTCAAGCGAGAACAATAAATCAAAATATTCAGTAAAAGTCCCCCCTTGATTCAAGGGTGACAAACCACATATAGGTGCTGCGACAGGGTGGGAGGGAAGGGGAGCTCGCCTAACTGGTTGCAGATAAACTGTGACAGGAGCTGTGATGCAGGGGTCTTATATAGCCCCCTAAGCACATGTATTTCCCCTGAATACACGTGTTTTTCGCACCCATCTCCACGTTTTTCCCGCATGGGATACACCTGACTGCAATCTCCACTCTTAAAGAGACAGTACCACAATATAAATTACTATCATTCTACACATGTAGGCTGTACAAACATAACTTAATAAATAAATAACACATACACATATTCCTTTTTAATAATTTATATAAATATATAATAAACATATTATAAATATTTTTTTTTCTTTCAATAAATTTTTATTGGAATATAATCCAACAATTACAAAAATCAAATGCATCGTTAAAAATATGTAGAAATAATAAGCATGCATAAAACTAGACAATTGTTAGCCATGACACATAAATGAGTTTACGAACAGGCATGCAGGAAGCGATCAATTAGATTAAATTGAACAAGATAAAGAAATTTGTATCAAAACCGTCAATTATAGTAGGTATCTAAATGTATGCAATATGAAGCTAGCCATAAATACAAGAAAAGAACATAATTCAACCTAGGTTGTTCCCTGGCCGAAAATGATATTTAGGGTCGCAAGATACATACAGTAAAGTATAGCGATAGCAATATACAGAAACGACTCATGCACCAATGTTTACATGTTGTCTTCATACCAATTCTTCCAAGGGGCCCAGGAGAGATCATGTTTAGGTAGGCAAGCAAAGATATAGCCATTATCCTCTCATATGTGTAATGTATGTTCATTAAATCTATGACTTCCAGAATACAGGGAGGAAACGGATCTTTCCACTTTCTGGTAATCGAGAGCCTGGCAGCCATAAGTAGATGGATAATTGAGCTCCTGAGATTCACTACAAAGTTCTCAATACCCAAAGAAAGCAATGCTAAGGCAGGGTTAGGGGTAATTCGAGTGCCGGACAAAACAGAAATATTGCAAACACCTCCGCCCAATATTTCGTAAGCAAGGGGCAGCCCCACAAAGTATGGAGCAAGTCACCCTTGAATCCGCACAGCCTCAACACTTATCAGAATGTTGTTACTAAATTTAGATACGATATCCGGCGTATAATACCATCGTAAGGTGATTTTAAATTGCTAGTTCCCACAGGGAAGTACATTTAGTAGTTGATTGATTGAGTCTGCATGTGGCACGCCATTGGTCATCCGTATATGACTGATCTAGATCTTTTTCCCACTGTAAATGTGAGGAGGTTTTTGAAAATTTCTGCTTTTCTTGGAGCAAATTATAAAAAAACGGTGATACCCTTTTTTCCTAAGTTCAGCGAAGAAAGATAAGACCACATTGAAGAGTGTATTTGTATAGTTTCTACGGTCAATTTTTGTAAAACATTTCGTTATGAGAGAATAATGATTATGGTAGCATTGTGGTAGATCGAATTCTGAGTGAATGTTTTGGAATGACTTAAGCATACCATTATCATCATATAGATCACGGATGTACACAATACCGTGATTGCCCCAAAGATCTAGTGGGATATGTTTCAGAACTTAACACATTAAGGGTGTATGAGCTATACGATTAGAGTCGGAAGATTCTACTGATTTTAAAACAGGTAAGCCACGTAGCAATGGATAACTTCATCGTGGGAGGTAGATGTGTGGGGATTTTAATCCCCATGTGTGCACCAAACAGCCACAAATTGTTAGGGCCGTGACAACAATAGGAGGATTCAATCTGTCCCCATGTCGTAGTCGGAGAGGGTTGAAACCATTCCTTCAATTGGGATAATATAGATGCACGGAAATAATCACGGAAGTCAACGTATCCCACTCCCCCCCCCCCCACATCTTATGTTTGATCAATTTATGGTGGGCACATCTTGACTTCTTCCCTTTCCAAATGTATTTAGAAAGGATTGATTGTAGAGAATTGAAGAAGTGGATGGGGATAGGTATAGGTAAACATCCTAAACAGGTACAGTACTTGAGGTATGTGCATCATTTTGAATGCAGACATCCTGCCCCACCAAGAGAACTCATGTTTGCCCAGATTTGTCAGGTCAGATTGTAATTTTTTTTTAAGGGGAATGTAATTATGCGTAAATAGAGATCTAGTGGTTCTGGATAGATGGATACCAAGATATGGAATGCTGTCTTCCGCCCAAGAACTGGTGCTGAAGCAGATTGTTCGCCACAGCATCAATACCCACATCCATGGCATAGGATTTGTTATCGTTGACTTTATAAAATGAAACTCTACCAAACCAGGCCAAAATCTTTTGAACTTCTAGAAGAGAAGAAAATGGGGATGACAGTATTAAGATTATATCGTCCGCAAACAGGCTAATCTTGTGGGTACGGTCGCCAATATTTATACCCGAAACAACCGAACTAGATCTGATATGTTCTGCCAAAGGTTTAATCAGTAGGTTAAATACCAAGGGGGACAATGGGCATCCCTGGCTGGTGCCATTGGTGATACGGAATGGTTTAGATAGCATGTTAGAGTGAAACTTGCGCCGTGGGGTTTGAGTATAGGGCTAGAATTGCTCTGAGAATAAAGCCATCAAAGCCAAATTTTTGTAGAGTTAGTGACAGATATGTCCAATTGATCCTGTCGAACGCCTTCTCTGCGTCCAGTGATAGGAGCAGAGAAGGCGTTCCGGTTGTATTTACATAGTGGATAATGTCTATTAATCTTCTAGTCGCGTCCGATGTCTGACGACCCTTGGTGAAACCTGTTTGATCTATATTAATAAGGTTAGGGAGTAAGTCAACAATTCTATTAGCAAGTATTTTAGCGTAAATTTTTAAATCGACGTTTAGTAGAGAGATGGGGCGAAAGTTCTGGGGGCATGTTGGGTCTCTGCCTGGCTTAGGTAGAGTAACAACGAGTGCAGACTGCATTTCCTCAGGGAATGAAGACAAAGAAGCAGAATGGTTGTATAATTCCTGCATGTGGGGTACAAGCAGTTGTTTAAACATTTTAAAATATTCATTAGAATATCCATCCGGACCAGGCGCTTTAGCTTTGGGCAAAGAGTCGATAGTTAAGAGGATCTCAGTATTATTGAAGGGGCTATTTAATTGTGTAAGCTGGTCACATGTTAAACTGGGCAACTTAATGTGCGATAGGAAGGCTGAATCTCATCAGTGGAAGGTTGGTGAGTAATTTTTTATTTTTGAAAACCCGGATTAAGAATGTCCACGCTGACATCAGACAAGTGAACTCTGCCTTGTCTATATAGGCCTGGAAATCCTCCTTCCAAATCTGTGTGACGGAAAGAAAAACTCTCTAGACAGGGCATACATTTTTCAATAGAATGGTTCACACGCCTTCTTATCTTCTCCAAAGTTTTGTTTTTTTGGACAAGGAACCATACAACTACTCGTGTATTTGGAAAGAAAGATGAATGCGATGCAGATCCCATTTCATCATGAAGATCAAATCCAAGGTGCTATGCCTGCCTTACATCATTACCTCCAAGATAAATTAATTAATCCGTGGGGGGGGCATAGTTGAACCAACCTGGAAAGGTGAATAAAGAGATTCGTCCATTATAGCCCACGAATACCCTTCCAAAGAACTCGGAAAGAATCAGGAGGGAAAGATAAGTTGGAGGAATAACAGCGTTGACATGTCCTTTTGTGAGCCCAATGAACAAACAAGTGTCCAACAATCTAACGAAATACTTGGGACCTAAAATTTAAAGACCTAGATTAGGACGAACGTACAGATTGAACCTTTGGGATTCCCACCTACCTAATTGTATAATGACGGAATCAGTTAAGCCCAACCTAGCTGCTTCTGTGGCAGCTCCAATGTGAAAGGAATGAGGGGAAAATTTAATGTGAGCAAGGCCTAAATGTGAAAAACAGCGCCGTAACAATGCTGAGAATTTAAATTTTGTAAGAGGAGAACCGTCCAAATGGACCAGAAAATTTCCTGCACACTGAGGCCTAGCAGATATATATTTTGAAAGAATCAAATAAGGGCAGATAATGGGGTCACCACAAGCATGCAAATTAAGCCAATGACCTTTTCCGAGAATATCCGTTTTGATCTACTGATTAAAACTTTTACAACTCCATGCAAAATTAAAACCTCATCAAATTTAAGCCTGACAAACCCTTTTTATTATTTAGAAGCATTTTGGATATGCGAAGTGCTGCAAAGAAAATCAAAACAAAAGCTGAAATTGCATTTTGTGGGAGTTAACACACAGATTTTTCTTAACAGGTCTAAAGAAATAGGCCTACGCGCATCTGGTGTAAATGTTCTCTTTCTATAACATTTAAGGGCTTGACGAACCGAGAAGAAACTATTACAACCCGGCATTTTATAGAGTTTCAAGAAAAAAGAAACTCCAGATAAACTTTTATTAATATAATGAAAGGAATTTTTTTTTTTTGCATAAGAGAACAAATAAACGCTAAAATTGTTTGCTCAGAAGGTGACTGACCAGAAAAACCTAGTTCTTCATTGATAAAAAGCTATTTTTCTCTTTCGTTCATGGACGGACACAGCCTTAATCTTGACTTAGTGAGTATTAGCCTTCCATTAGGAGTTGACTAGGCAGAAACTTATATAAAAGGTTAAAGCGGGGGTTCACCCCAAAAAAAAAAAAAAATTTATTGCATCTAGCAGATCCAGCATGTTAAGGACATTACATTTCGGCATTTTTTTCTCTCTCGGTACATACCTTTATATCCTGATGTTGTCCAGGGCTTCCGGGTTCCGATGACTGCTTGACTGGGCGTTCCTATCCTTCCGTACGATGATTGACGTCTTGTGAAACAGGTGACCTGTCGCACAACGCGCGTCACCAGACGTCGGGAAAGAGCCATGCTGCGAGTCGGCACTATACGGCGCCTGTGCAGGTCAGCTCTCCACCGCGGGCGCAGGCGCCGTATAGTGCCGACTCTTAGCTCGGGTATTTCCGGAGATCTGGTGACGCGCGTTGTGCTACAGGTCACCTGTTCACAAGCCGTCAATCATCCAACGAAAGGATAGAAACGCCCAGTCCTGCAAGCATCGGAAGCCTGAGGCAGGGGTGGAAATGCCCAGTCCCGGAGTCGTCAGGACGCGGAAGCCCTGGACAAAATCCGGATATAAAGGTAAGTACAGAGCAAAAAAAAAAAAAATGCCGAAATGTAATGTCCTTACTATTGTACTTTTAATGTAAAAAAATGTTTTTAGGGTGAACCTCCACTTTAACTTATAATACACACCCTATAGCCCCGCCCAGGGGGCGGGCCCTCTGGGTATAACCCCTCTCTCTGCATCTTGCAGATCAGTTTTTTTTCTGCCTAGTGTGACAGGAAGTCAGGTAAATCTGTGAGTGTTGTCACTGATGGGACATACATTTCTGCCTTGTTTAGACGATACACAGATGGTTATCGGGCGTCGGCTACAAACGTAGCCAGAGAAAGGCTAAGGGCCGTTGAAAGACTCCAGCTGTTCAGAGTGAGGCAATTAAGGCCTTTATAAGAAGTCCAGAGGGTTACCACTAATTGCTGCATCACTCCTAAGGCTGTGTGAGCAGTTGCAGTGGAAGGTCACAGAAGACTGCCACGTTATTATGATATGCAAGGTTAAAAATACAAAAACAGAGACCACGCTCAAGTGGTCTGTGGACAAGAAACCACTATCTAAAGGACAATTTGATAATCAAACTGGGTCAGGGACACTTGTACTGAAAAAGTTTACAAATGAAGATAAAGGACTATTACAGCCCCGAACATTCAGATGACGGTGGTGCAACCCCACTTCAAGATGACTCTGACTCTGATGATTCAGAAGATAATGAACCTAGGGAGCGAACATCCAGCGATGTAGAAAATGGTAGCAATAATCGTAATGATAGTGACTCTGAAAATGAAGATGCTCAAAATCACATTGCCAGTGATTCGGATGATGAGCCAACCAGACAAAAAGGCAGTGGTGATGAGGATACACCTGTGAAAGGAGGAGCCAGTGACTCAGAGAAAGAAGAAGAAGACAATGAAGATGACAAACATGATATCAGTGATACCTTCTCAGAGCCAGGTTATGAAAATGATTCTGTGAAGATTTGAAAGATATAACTGCCGTGTCATTGAGGAAAAGAGGAAAGCGAAGGTATTTCTGGGAATATAGCGAGCAATTAATTCCTTCTCAACAGGAAGGGATGCTGAGACCGTCTGAATGGGACAGAGACACGCTTCCCAGTAATATGTACCAGAAGAATGGTCTGCATCACGGCAAGTACCCTGTGAAGAAATCTCGCAGGACAGGTGTGGAAAACCTGACTCCAAATTTAAGAAAACTTCTGCAGATTGGTGGTGAACTGCGTAAACTGAATAAAGTAATCAGTGACCTAACACCCATATCGGAGCTTCCTGTCACTGCCAGGCCACGATCTCGTAGGGAGAAAAACAAGCTGGCTTCCAGAGCTTGCCGTCAAAAAAAGAAAGCCCAGTATGAAGCCAATAAAGTGAAGCTGTGGGGCCTGAATACGGAATATGATAATTTGCTGTTTGTGATCAATTTAATAAAACAAGAGATAATGACACAAATACAAATCCCCTGGGTGAAATGGGCTTTGGATTCTCTCCGGTACTACCTCGTGGGTAGACAGTTTGAACTGGTGACGGATCATGCCCCATTGAAGTGGAGGGCACAGACCAAAGATTTAAAGGCACGGATTGAAGATTTAAATGAGCTACAACTAAAGCTTAAAGAGACCCTAAAAACTAGCAAGGCTAGAGAGAATAACCTCACAGAAGACCTTGAAAACCTAAACCAAGAGTTGCGAACAAAGCAGAGAACCCTTAAAAAGCAACAGAAGGAAAAAGATGAAGTAAATAAGGAAAAATGAGGAACTTAAAAAAAGGGTGAAACTTTGATGAGCAGCGTACAGAGCAAGTCTGATCTGGACAGTAAACAGGAGCATGATAGATGAGCTTCAGAAGAAAATTAAAAAGCTTGAACTGGTAACGCATCGCCCCGGTGCTAAAATAGGGAATGCAGATGGGTTGTCCCGAGTGCATGCCTGCCTGGGCAACCTGTGTCCCAATCCTAGGGGTTGAAACAAGAGGGGGGGTATGTGACAGGAAGTCAGGTAAATCTGTGGGTGTTGTCACTGATGGGACATACATTTCTGCCTTGTTTAGACGATACACAGATGGTTATCGGGCGTCGGCTACAAACGTAGCCAGAGAAAGGCTAAGGGCCGTTGAAAGACTCCAGCTGTTCAGAGTGAGGCAATTAAGGCCTTTATAAGAAGTCCAGAGGGTTACCACTAATTGCTGCATCACTTCCTAAGGCTGTGTGAGTAGGAGAGCAGTGCCAGAAGGTCTTCTGTGGAGGTGAGGAGACCATTGATTTTTTTGTGCTGTATGACCAGCACTGTCTACCCAGCAGTAGGCTGTGTTAGACTTCATAGATAGGTTCCTGTGTGGAAGGTAGACGCCCAAAGTGGCTAGGAGTTATTTTATGTTTGATTTCGTTAATGCTGTTTGGATGCTTGCAATTGTTTTCAGCAAGATGGAAAAATAAACCAGAAACGTTGTTTTCAACCGTCTTCGACTGCCAGTCTGTATAAATTCAGTGTGTGGTGAACCATCCAAGGGGTCACACACCCCGCTACCGAGCTAACCCCTCACACTAGTTTCAGGAGAAGACATGGCTCCCTTCAGGCCCATGGCTTGAAGGCTGTTAGTTCAAGATTCTGGATTTTTATTTTTTCCTGCGATCTTCGATCAGCTGCCGACTGAGCGACAGGCTGGATCCTAGATCCTTGTATTCTTCCCAGTTTCAGCCATCGAGTGTGTGCCGACCATAGCTGCACGCTGGGTCGTCCACGACATGCCGTCGCTCTACGGGTGGCCGGTGAGCTATGTGCTCCGGGGCTTGCATAAAGACCGGTCTGCAGGGCCGAGTTGCAGTAGCCTGGCCGACAGTCATCTGCGTTACCATGCGGAAGATGCACTGTCCAGGATGCTCCAGCATAAAACCACAGGAGGGTAAGTACTACTACCTTGATTCGGCAAGAAAACAGAGCTGGGCATCCCTGGAGAGGTGAGTAAAGGGCTCTATTTCCCTTCTCCCCTCCTTCCCTTTCCCTCCTCCCTAGACTGCTGAGGTGGGGGTTGCCCTGGGGAGCTCCACCTGAGAACCAATATGGAAGTATAAGTGCATAGATATTGCTTACTTGTGTCCATGTTGTCAGCTGCTGCTTCCCTCTTTCAATGTAGAGAGCTGCATAAGAGATTCTGCTGCTGTGTGTCTGGCGACCATTTTTTCTGTGACCATGCTGGATTGTTTGTATACCTGGCGGCCATTTTCTTGTAGCCACTGTTGGACTCTACTCAGAGCTCGGCGGCCATACTTCTGGGGTCTATATGCACTACGGCGGCCATTTTCTTGTAACCGCCCAGCGCTGGAGGTGTTGCTCACACGGCGCCCAAGGGGGGGCTGTACCGCGTCTCCCGGCCCCCTCCCCCCACCATCTTCTGGGGACAACTCAGATACAGAGACAGGTCTAGCTACCACTCAGGACCCTGACTCTGAGGTATCTGACGGTGCAGATCTAGAGCGGCCA
This sequence comes from Rana temporaria, assembly GCF_905171775.1. Classification (NCBI taxonomy): domain Eukaryota; kingdom Metazoa; phylum Chordata; class Amphibia; order Anura; family Ranidae; genus Rana; species Rana temporaria. Next base: position 147,635,854 of record NC_053496.1, read on the forward strand.
GACAGTGAGGATGACTCTGGACCCAGGTCAGCTCACGAGAAGGCTCTGGTAAGTGACCTTATCACCGCAGTGCAAGATACCCTTAAAATAGAGGGGTCTGTAGAAGCAACAGAAGCGCCGGTCCCCTTTGGGTTCCGTAAGGCGACCCGCACTGCTACAGTGTTCTCTTGCATGTCTTATTTAGACAACAGTTTATACAAGGAATGGGACAGACCACAAAAAAACTTTTTTGTACCTAAAAACCTAGCGGTACGTTACCCACTGGAGGAGAGTTTCTTAAAGAAATAGACCTCACCCCCCATAGTGGACCCTCCTGTGTCCACTATGGGACACAGGAGTCCAGACAAAACAAGATTACCACCCTTCCGGTGAAGGGGGCTCCTGCCTTCAAGGACCCGGCGGACAAGAAGGCAGAGTCGATATCCCGTAACCTATACACTGTAGTAGGTTCAGCGGTGCGCCCAACCATAGTTGGGGCGCTGGTGACCCAGACACTCACGGAGTGGGCAAAGTTACTGCTCAATGGGTTACAAACACATCACGCTTCCACCCACGAGGTAGCCCTAGCGGAACAACTGGTTACAGGGCCTAAAATTCGTGTGTGAATCAGCCTTGGACACTATTCCTCTGCTGGCCTTAAAGGACCTGCCCTTTAAAGGCGATAGACTCTTTGGAGCTTGCCTGGATGACATTATTAAGGATGCCACAGGAGGTAAGAGCACCTTGCTCCCACAGACCTATAAGGGGAAGGAGCCACGTCGGCGACAGGGGCCCTTCTTTACCGCACCCAATCGTTTTTTTTTCGTCCGCCCAGCGCTGCAAGAAGAAAACCACAGGCCAATAAAGCGCCTGCTCAGGGACAGAGACGTCCCTGGTTTCGCAAACCCAACAAACCCGTTAACAAGATGACGTCCGCATGAAGGTGCTCCCCCACCCATCCCTCGGGTGAGGGACGTCTTCGCGAATTTGAGAAACCGGTAGACATCTATGGGGTCCCGATCGGTGGGTTCGCGAGGTAGTCTCATCAGGGTACAAGATAGAGCTCCTATCTTGCCCACCAAACAGATTTTTTTCTCTCCAACCTCCAGCTACTACCGGATCGTCTGGAAGCCCTAGATGGGGCAGTTCAAGACCTGCTGGAACGCGGGGTGGTTATTCCTGTCCCAGTACAGGATCGTTTTCAGGGGTTTTACTCCAATCTGTTCATTGTACCAAAGAAGTTGTCCTCTGTGGGAGGTGTATCGTCTGTGTCCTCTGTATCCCCCCAGCCACGCACCAGTGATGGCCATGAGCTGGTCTGGGTGCCACCCTGCTGTGAACATGGTTCCTCATCCTCCACCTTGTCATCCTCCAGAACTGTGCCCTTGCTGGACAATTGTGTACCTGGCGTTTGTTGGTGCAGGAACCCCACCCTCGGAGCCACATGTCAATGACTGCCCTGAAAGCCTTGGAAATTATCCCGATTCCTCCTCCTCCTCCTCCTGTGCCACATCCTCTTCCATCATCGCCCAAAGCATTTTTACAAGGAGGCATAGAGCTGGGATAGTAATGCTGAGAACAGCGTCATCTGCACTGGCCATGTTGGTGGAGTACTCGAAACAGCGCAACAAGGCACACAGGTCTCGCATGGAGGCCCAGTTATTGGTGGTGAAGTGGTTCTGTTCTACAGAGCGACTCACGCGTGCGTGCGTGCTGTAGCTGAAGCTCCACTATCGCCTGCTGCTGCTCGCACAGTCTGGCCAGCATGTGCAAGGTGGAGTTCCACCTTGTGGGCACGTCACATATGGGGCGGTGAGCGGGAAGGCCGAAGTTACGCTGCAGCGCTGACAGGCGAGCAGCAGCAGGGTGAGAACGCCGAAAGTGCATCAAACCGGCTAGGCCCCAGAGCTGCTACGAAATTTCGCCCATTATCGCACACCACCAGGCCCGGCTTGAGGCTCACTGCCGCCAACCACTCATCGGTCTGTTGTTCCATGTCCCTCCACAACTCCTGCGTGGTGTGGGGTTTTTCCCCCAAACAGGAACGTTTTAAAAATGCTTGCTGTCGTTTACCCATGGCTGTGCTGAAGTTGGTGGTGAATAGTGTTGAGCGGAATACGCCATATTCGATTTCGCGATATATCACGAATATATAGCCGAAAATTCGTGAAATATTCGCTAAAATCGAATATTCTTGATATTTTATCAAAAAAAAATTTTGCAAAATTTCGCTAATGTGAATGCGAAACTGATTGCGAAATTTCGCTAATGCGAATGCGAAATTGATTGCGAAATTTTGAAACATTCAATTTCACCTGCCCTTTGGAAAAAGTGTGGTTTTACGTAATGGACCCTGCAACTAACAAGGTATTAATAAAATAAATACATTATTATATAGATTTGAGGGTTTACTTTGACCAATTTGTATATTGATTAGTTTAATAAATATTGAATAACCATAGATTTGGAAAATACAAGTAAACCGTTTACGTTGACATCTCTTAAAGCGGTTCTCCACCCTAAAGTGGAGTCCCGCTGATCGGAACCCTCCCCCCCTCCGGTCTCCGGTCTAAAGACAGGTATTTGCACCCACTTCCGGCCACACGCTACGGGCAAAAGACGTGTTTTTTCTGACTTCCCGTCTGTCGCCCGTTGTGTGCTGGGAACACTCGGCTCCCAGCACACAGCGCGTGAGCCAATCGGCGGGCGCAGCGCGACTCGCGCATGCGCTGTAGGGAACCGGGCAGTGAAGCCGCAGCGCTTCACTTCCTGGTTCCCTCAGCGTGGATGGCCGGGGGGAGCAGCAGAGAGACGAGCGATCGCTCGTCCTCTGCTGCGATCGGCGCTGGACCTCCAGGACAGGTAAGTGTCCTAATATTAAAAGTCAGCAGCTGCAGTATTTGTAGCTGCTGGCTTTTAATATTTTTTCCCATGGCACATCCACTTTAAATGTCTTTATGTTAAACAGTTATTATTCTCATTAAAGAGGTGAAATGCAAATGATGATGACACGGGACAAAAGATGGAAAATTCTTTGAAGAGTGATACACTGGAAAAACACACAGAAACACTCCACTCTCTCCTATGACAACTGTGGTAGGAGAACTCTGATTGGCTCTGATGCAAAAGAAGGGCGGAGAAAGTATTTGCGAATATTCGGAAATCGAATATTCGCGATTGCGAATATTCGGCAACATAAAAGGGATCGCCTCAGCTTAGCTACTCGGCCCAGGGTCTCTAATCATACCAGCAATGCTTTTAGACGTCGATGGAGATCACTAGGATGTGATCTGTTTTAAAAATAAAATTGAAAAAATACGAATATTCGGAATAGCGAATATTGGCCGCGAAATTCGAGTTATTCGCGAATATTCGAATATGCCATATTCGTAACGAATATTCGCAATGCGAATATTCGTGAGCAACACTAGTGGTGAATGTGTTACGCTGACCGGATGAGGAGGCGGTAGAGGATGAGGAAGCGGAGTAGGAGGAGTTAGCAACAGGAAGCAAACTGAAGCGCCCTGCAATCCTCGGTGGTGGAAGGACATGCGCTAAATTGCTATCCGCCTCAGGCCCAGCCGCCACTGCATTTAACCAGTGTGCTGTTAGGGAGATATAACGTCCCTGACCGTGCTTACTGGTCCACGTATTCGTAGTTAGGTGGACCTTGCTACAGATGGTGTTGTGCAGTGCACACCTGATTTTGTCCCCCACTTGGTTGTGCAGGGAAGGGATGGCTCGCCTGGAAAAGTAGTGGCGGCTGGGCACAACGTACTGTGGGACAGCCAATGCCATCAGGCTTTTAAAACACTGCGTCTCCACCAGACAGAATGACAGCATTTCAAAGGCCAGGAATTTTGAAATGCTGGCATTCAGGGTCAGGGATCGTGGGTGGGTAGGGGGGGTACTTCCTCTTTCGCTCCAGTGTTTGGGAGATAGAGAGCTGAACGCTTCCATGGGACATTGTGGAAATGGTTGGTGACCCAGGTGGTAGTGTTGCTGGCAGATCCTCTGTTTGCGGGTGGCAGGTGCCACTGTCACTACAGAGGTGGATGAAAAGGCCGAGACTGAAGCAGAAGAGGAAGCAGGAGGAGCCAGAGACCTTTCTTGGTTTTTTGAGGTGTCTACTCACTGCAGCTCGTGCTTTGCACTTAGATGCCTGGTCATGCAGATTGTGCTCAGGTTGAGAATGTTTTTGCCTCGCTTCAGGCTCTGATTGCACAGCGTGCAAACCACTTGTGTCTTGTCATCAGCACATTGTGTGAACTGCCACGCTAGGGAACTCCTTGGACCTGGCTTGGTGTGCTCAATCCCTTGCTGCGTTGGGCAGTAGCAGGCGTACTGTCTAGGGGACGGACGCTCCGCTTTTGCACACTGCTCCCTCTTCTGCTGTGCTGGTGGCTCAGTGCGACCACCGCCTCTTCCTCTGAACTACACAGGTCACCTGCATGACGTTGATTCCATGTGGGGTCGAGGACCTCATCGTCCTCCACATCATCTTGCACCCAGTCTTCACCCCTGCTCTCCTTGTCGTTCTGCACAATTGCGAAAGCAGCAGCAGTTGGCAACTGTGTTTCTTCATCATCCGAGACATGCTGCGATGGTCCTCCCATGTACTCATCTTGAAACATAAGGGGTTGGGCATCGGTGTACTCAATCTCTTCCACTTCTGGGGCAGGGCTAGGTGGATGGCCCTGGGAAACCCTGCTAACAGAGTCATCAAAAAGCAGAAGAGACTGCTGCATGATTTGGGGCTCAGACTGCTTGGCTGATTTGCAAGGGGGTGAGGTGAAAGACTGATGGACATCGGCTGCAGGTGCCAACTCTGATCTTTTAGCACAAGACTGGTTGGGAGACAATGTGAAGGAACTGGAGGCACTGTCAGCAACCCAATCTACTATCGCCTGTACTGCTCCTGGCCTCAACATTCGTAGAGCCGGATTAGGCCCAACCAAATACCGCTGCAGGCTCTGTCGCCTACTCGCACCTGAGGAAGGTGTTTCACTTGTACATGTAGCTGGCACAGATCGACCACGTCCTCTCCCTGCAACAGGAGCTCCACCAGCAGCACCACTACCAGGACCACGTATCTTATTTGAGGTTCTCATATTTCTCAAATGTAGGATCTTGCCCTAAATGGGTGTTTTTTGAATAGCACAATAGAAAAACAGTATCTAAAGGGTGTATCTCGCACGTACAGATATGGTGGAAACACTGCAAAAAAATTTTTTTTTGCCCTAAATGGATGTTTTTTGAATAGCACAATAGAAGAAAAGTATCTAAAGGGTGTATCTCACAGTAACATATGCAGTGCTGGTGTAATTTGATTTCTGAAGCAGGACTGACTCCTATCTAATTTTCTCTCTAAAAACAACAGCAGCAACCTTTCCCTAAAGTTTCTAAAGCAGAGTGACTTGCTGTGCTATGTAGATCGCTGAGTAATTTGATTTCTGAAGCAGGACTGAGTATGACTCCTATCTCATTCTCTCCCTCAGAGCAGCAGCAGCGCCAGCCTTTCCCTACCCTATCTAAAGCAGAGTGACGTGCCTCTAGCTTATATAGAGGCTGGGTCACATGCTGCACTGGCCAATTACAGCCATGCCATTAGTATGCATGGCTGTGATGACTTCTAGGTCACACGAGTTAAACAAATGTTGATTGGCTGCCCTGCAGCACGCCATTACATTGCCGAACACCGAACTCGAACCCGAACTTACAGTAAATTGTTCAGGTCCGGGTACCAAAAATCCAAAAGTCCGGTAGGAACCCAAATTTTACAGTTCGGGTTCGCTCAACCCTAGTTACTACCCTTCAGCCTGGGGACTTTCTGGCATCCTTGGACATCAGGGATGCCTATCTACATTTCCCTATATGCACAAAGCATCAGAAACTTCTGCACTTTGCGGTCTGGTAAGACCCTATTAATTTGTGGTTCTCCCCTTTGGCCTGGCATCGGAAACAAGGGTGTTCACCAAGGTGATTGCCCCCAATTCTCGCCCTACTAAGACAACGTGGCATCGCTTTCGTGGGCTACTTGGACGACCTGCTTCTGAGGGCCGCTTCAGCCTCAGAATTAGAGGTGAGCGTGTCTATAACATCAGACCCTCAGACACTTGGGTGGCTACTGAACATTCAAAAGTCAGTAATGGTAATGACTCAACGCCTAGTGTATCTGGGATTGATTCTGGACTCCTCAGAGGCAAAGGTTTGCTTCCCTGTGTAAAAGTTGCAGACCCTTCAGGCTGCGATGCGGTAGTTGACATCCGAGAAGGGTCGTCACTCTGCTTTGCATGTGAGTCCCGGGCCTCATGGTGGCCTCCTTCGAGGCGGTACCATAGGTGCAATCTCACACGCGAGTGCTACAGAAGGAAAAGTGCCCATCATCCCTGGATTATCAGATCCGGGTGAGCCACCTGGTCAGGGCCTCCCTGGTGTGGTGGCCGACCTCACCGGCACTTCTGTCCAGGAAGTCGTTCCTTCCTTATCACTGGATAGTCATCACGACAGATGCCAGCCTTACCGGTGGGGGAGTCTGGGGGGTTCAGTCGACCCAGGGTCGCTGGTCTCCAGAGGATTCCCATTTGCCGATCAAGGTCCTGGAACTTCGAGCGATCAGGATCATGGTCTCAGAGGCTCCAAGGGCGTCCAGTCAGGATCCAGTCAGACATCGCCACTGCGGTGGCATATGTCCTCCATCAAGGAGGAACAAGTAGCTCGGCTGCAGCGTCAGAAGTCGCTCACATCCTAAGGTGGGAAGAAAGGAGCATACCCGCCATATACATTCCGGGTATGGAAAACTGGCAGGCGGACTACCTGTGTTGCCAGATGCTGGACCAAGGAGAATGGTCTCTGCACCCGGAGGTGTTTCAGCTCCTTTGCCCAAGATGGGGCACGCCAAACTTAGATCTCCTGGCGTCTCGACTCAATCAGAATTGAGGTTTGTGGCCAGGTCAGGAGACCCATGGCCAGACGCGACAGATGCATTTAGTGGCGCCGTGGAGTCAATACCGGCTAATCTATGCCTTCCCTCCTCTAAAGCTCCTGCCTCTTCTACTTCGCAGAGTGGAGGCAGATGGGATTCCTATGATCCTAATTGCTCCGGATTGGCCTCGGTGTCCTTGGTACGCCGATCTAGTGCGGCTAGTAGCAGACGCCCCTTGGCGTCTACCGCTGAGAGAGGACCTGCTGTCACAAGGTCCCATACTTCATCCTGCTTTTCAGTCGCTGGCTTAATGACATGGCTATTGAAAGCCAGGTACTAAGAGACCGGGACCTGTCGGATTCTGTGATTCCTACCAGGGGAGGGCTGGCAGCCTTAGGCTAGGGGCAAGTCCAGTCAAGTGGCCCATAGAGCGTGGAAAAGTTATCGATTGAGGAAAACAGTCTAAGATTTTTTATGATCACAAGAGTCCACACAGAGGCTCCCCTTACATCAGAGTCTGCACAGAGGCCCCCCTTACATCAGAGTCCGCACAGAGGCCCCCCCTACATCAGAGTCCGCACAGAGGCCCCCCTTACATCAGAGTCTGCACAGAGGCTCCCCTTACATCACAGTCCGCACAGAGCCTCCCCTTACATCAGAGTCTGCACAGAGGCCTCCCCTTACATCAGAGTCCGCACAGAGGCCTCCCCTTACATCAGAGTCCGCACAGAGCCTCCCCTTACATCAGAGTCCGCACAGTGCCTCCCCTTACATCAGAGTCCGCACAGAGCCTCCCCTTACATCAGAGTCTGCACAGAGCCTCCCCTTACATCAGAGTCCGCACAGAGCCTCCCCTTACATCAGAGTCCGCACAGAGCCTCCCCTTACATCAGAGTCTGCACAGACCCCATATACATCACAGATCGCACAGACCCCATATACATCAGATCTGATGTAAGGAGTGTTCTGGGAAACTTGATTTAAGGGTGCAGGCTGTGGACTATTGTCCACAGCCTGCACTGTGGACTATTGTGTTAAGAGGGTCTCTGCTCACCAAAGCCTGCCCCCCTCCCCTTTAACAAAGTCCACAGAGCACCCCTTTTTATACACTGGGAGGCAGGAGAGACTAGAGAGGGTGAGCTTACCAGGATGGAGGCTGAGGTGCAGGCAGGCTGTCTGATGCTTTTTGTTAACAGAGATCCAGCAGGCATATTCCTGCTCTGCAAAAACAGCATTTGGTAGTGGCGGCCGGTGGCTGTGCACAGTGTCACCAGCCCGGGGGGAGATTTCCACCCTACCCCCCCTGCCAGCCCTCCCCTGATTCCTACCATAAGGAAGGCTAGGAAGTTATCCTCTAGGAGTATTTATTATCGCACTTGGAGAGCTTACTTAGCCCTTTGCGAGAAAATGAAGTGGAATCCACGGACTTATTTGGTTAAGGGACAGATATCTGCCCTGGCTGTTTTCTTTCAGCGACCCCGGGTGACTCACTCTCTAGTGAGAACATTTCTACAGGGGGTTCGGCAGGTGGCCCCTCCGGTCCGTCCTCCACTACCTCCGTGGGGATTTGAATAGCAGATGCACCTTGGCGTCTACCGATACGAGAGGATCTGCTGTCGCAAGGTCCCATAGGTCATCCTGCTTTACAGTCAAATGGTTTTAACGCCATGACCTCTAGGTGCCTCAGAACCACTGTTTGAGAACATTAGGGAAGTTCCCTTTTTGACACTTTCTCAGAAAGTGGTCCTTTTGGTGGCTGTTATGTCAGCTAAGACGGGTTCTGAGCTGGCAGCCTTGTCATGAAAGGCTCCCTATCTGATTTTCCACAAGGATAAGATGGTGCTGCGTTCGCAGCCTTAGATTCTTCCTAAGGTCATTTCGACCTTCCATCTCAAGGAAGATATTGTACTGCCATACTTGTGTCCTCATCCGTCGAATACTAAGGAGACGAGACGCTGTCCGAGCTCCGAGAATATACTTGTCTGTTACTGCTCCGTTCCGGAGTTCAGACTCACTGTTTGTTTCGGTGGCTGGTCCCAAGAAGGGCCCAGCGGTCTCATCGGCCACCATTTCGAGGTGGACCCGACAGATCCTGATCAGGCTTTCGCCATAAAGGGTCGGGCGCCTCCCTATCACGATGCATTCGACCAGGGCAATGGAGCCTCTTGGGGTTTCTGACATCAAGTGTCTGTTTCCCAGGTGTGTAAGGCGGCGACCTGGTCACCCGGTCACACTTTCACTAAACTTTACAAGTTGATGTGAGTGCATCTTCGGATGCTTCTTTGACCGCAAAGTTTTGCAGGCGGCTGTTTAGAGTTACAAATCCTCAGTTGAGGAGCTCTGTTTTGGGGTGAAGTTTAATTGTTTTGCTGTTCCCACCCCTCATTTTGACACTGCTTTAGGACGTCCCACTAAGTCAAGATTAAGGCTGTGTCCGTCCATGAACGAAAGAGAAAATAGGATTTTTTGCTCACCGTAAAATCTCTTTCTCTGAGTTCATGGACAGACACAGCACCCTCCCCTCCTTTTTATGTTTGTACTACTTTTTGACGAACTGATCTGCGAGATGCAGAGAGAGGAGTTATACCCAGAGGGCCCGCCCCCTGGGTGGGGCTATAGGGTGTGTATGATAAGTTAACCTTTTATATAAGTTTCTGCCTAGTCAACTCCTAAAGGAAGGCTAATACCCACTAAGTCAAGATTAAGGCTGTGTCCGTCCATGAACTCAGAGAAAGAGATTTTACGGTGAGCATAAAATCCTATTTTTCCATGCGACCGAATATTTGATCCATGTTTTAGGAGCGATGGAAACTGAATAGAAGAAAAAACAGGGGTTAAATCAAGTCCCATAGATGGCAATTGCAACTGACTGGGTCCGCTTCGGGAAATGGCTGCCTGAAACAAACCATCTAGAAACGAGATAGTGTGTCAGCTAATAAATTCTGTTTGCCAGGGACATGTTTTGCCTTTACCCAAATATTCAGTTTTAAGCACAATAAAAAAAATATCTCAGAAATTTTATGACACATGGGGATCTGGAAGAAAGACATTTTAATGCAAACAGCACCCCTCTGTTGTCTAAGTGAACTAAAAAAAAATGATTTGCAAAAAACTCACTCCAGAGCTCAAAAGCTACTACTATGGGAAAAAATGATAAAAAAACATTTTTTGTTGCTTTGCTAGAAACCCAAAATGGAGGCCATGAACCACAACCCGCCGCATCTGTGTATAATTCCATATCTGCAGAAAAAAACAAATTCTTCCTGAAAAAGGGTATGACCGTTATTGTCAGAAAGGAATTGTGACCAAACTAAAAGATCATCCTTTAATTCGGAAGTGAGACGTACTGTATATGCAAATGAGGCAATTTAAAACCCGGCATGGCCATAGACAGTCTTCTAGAGAAGATCCTGCCAACGGGCATGATGCGAGACGCAAATGCCAATAAACCTAAAAAGGATTGGAGTTCTTTTAGGAGAACTTTTTTTCTTCGTAAGAACAGGCAAATTTGAGATTGTATCCGAGCAATTTTAACAAGGGGAAGCTGATATTGACATACCGTGGTATTAATACTGATACCCAAGAATTCAATGACCGAAGCGGGAAGAATAGTTTTTTAATATGCAATGGGAATACCAAAATAATTTGTAATTGCTAAGAACAATTTTAACAACAAGGCACATGTTGATGAATCCGGAGGGTCAAAAAAAAGAAAATCATCCAGATAATGGATTATACCTTCACAACCGGATTAATGAAACAAGACCCATTGCAAAAATGTTGCAAAAGTTTTGAAATATTGACATGACAACGAACATCCCATGGGTTAACACATGTCATAAAAGAAAGACCCCTCAAAACAAAAACCCAAAGAATTAAAAGATTCCAGTGCAATAGGCAACAACCTGAAAGCAGATTGTATATCAGATTTTGCCAACAAGGCGCCCTTACCAAATAACCTAATAAGCTTTATGGCATCATCAAAACTAATGTAAGTTACGGAAGAGAGGGAATTATCGATTTCATCATTTAGGGAACTGCCTTTGGGGAATGAAAGATAAATCAAACCATGTGAGTTGGGTTCCTTTTTTGGTACCAAACCTAATGGTGATATACGAAAATGTTCAAAAGGAGGAGGAGACAAAAGGACCAGCCACTCAACCAGCAGCAATTTCTTTAATCAACTTTTGTCTAACCACCTGACTATGAAGGACAACTGATCTTAAGTTTTTTACCATACTGCAACCGGAACCAGAAAAAAATGGTAACTTAAAACCCAAAGAAAAACCTTCAATAAAGATTTCCGCTTTCTCCCTGTCTGGGTATATTAGTAACCAGGGGTACATTCTTTTCAACTTCACTGGTGTGTGCACTTTAACTGTCCCGCGACAGTTAGGAAGCGGTCCTTTCGAAACATCTAGATAAAGGATGACTCCCAAAACAAAAAGAACACTCATGCTTGTAGCGGCATGATGTTGACCATTTGCACTGAGACTCATTGAAAGCATAACAAACCCCTTTCATATATACAGTAGAAACATTTGAATTTAAAGGAGGTTGTTTTGTAAAAACTTGTCTCTGTGGGAGGATAAGATTTAACCATAAACCCACTTTAATACCCCATTTTAGATTTGGGTAAACAGACATTTTTTTTTTTTTTTTTTGGCGGAATGATTCGCCGTAACTGTACCAACCAAAAGCGCCAACATTTTTATAAGCTTCTAAAATATGCTCCAGATTAGGGATGAGCCGAACATACCCGAGTTCGGTTCGCACCAGAGAGTTCGAACAGACCGACTGTTCGCGCGAACATTTAGAACCCCATTGAAGTCTATGGGACTCGAACGTTCGAATTCAAAAGTGCTCATTTTAAAGCCCAATATTCAAGTTATTGTTGGAAAACGTCTTTGAGAACCCGGGTCTTGCCCCAGGGAACATGTATCAATGGAAAAAAAAGTTTTAAAAACTGTAGTTTTTTCTGGAGCAGCGATTTTAATGATGCTTTAAGTGAAAAAAAAAATCAAAAATTCCTTTAAATATCGTACCTGCTGGGTGTCTATAGTAGTGGCACATGTTTAGAAATGTCCCTGGACAACATGAGATTACTATAAGAAAAAAGTAATGTAATACTGCTTGCGGCTTTAATGTAATGTTTGGTCCCTGCAATATGGATAAAAATCATTGAAAAAAATAGCATGAGTTTCCCCGCCACCACTCCCCCCCAGGTCATTACAAGACCCAGTGCCGATCCTGACCTCCCTGGGGCCCTAAGCAAAATGACATGGCACATTAAAAATTAGAAGCAGGGGGCGCTGACGACAGTGACAGGCTGAGGTAGCCTGAGCACGTATGACGCTGTTGTCACTGGCACAGGTGGCGTTGGAACCTGAATTGCCAAAGAAAAATTGCGGCCGGAAGGCGAGGACTGATGAGCCCTTCCCCGCCCACTCCTTCCACAGACGGGTGACGGTGAGCAAGCCCTATTCCGCTTCTGGATGCAGCTGCTACAACGAACATTTGGCGTGACGTCATTCACCTCCGCGTCATGTGAGCAAGATTTCATCTCCTCGCGAGATGTTGCTGGGGTCACAGGGCGCTCAGGCGGGCGGCTGCGTTGAAGCCTGCGAGATGGTGAGCGCTGAGCAGATGAGTCTGGTGCCAGAGATGGAGTAGCCGGTTTTATGTTCATACTGGGGGGTTCCATGCGAGTAGGGGGATTCTCCATTCCCATCTCAGGCGTGGAATCCGCTTCTAGTTCTGCCAGGCATCTCCGTAGCCCCTCCTCTCCTCCCTCTGACGCCGCCCTCTCAAGGACCCTCCTAACAAGCGTCTTCATGTCTGTGGATGATGAGGCGAGCTCCAGTGCACCGCTCTGCGTATTAACCTATGGAGGTGAACTGGTGCAGATAAACTGTGACAGGAGCTGTCACGCGTGGGTCTTATACTGTATAGCCCCTAAGCCATGTCTATTGCCCCTCAATACACGTGTTTTTCTCACCCATCTTCACATTTTTCCCGCCTGGGATACACCTGACTGCAATCTCCGCTCTTAAAAAGACAGTACCACAATATAAATTACTATCATTCCACACTTTTTTTTTTTGACAGCCACAATCCCATGCTGTGGGCATTTAATTCATGTCCACTTTTTCAGTGGCATCTGATTCCTGGCTTCTGAAGACACATTGAGGCTCAATAGCTTACTGCACTGGATGCATGACATGCTCTCACCCTTATGCACCTTGTGAGTTGCCAAGTCTTTTCCTATATATTGCACTTTGTTGATGCACCCCTGCTCTTCTTTGTTTATATAAATCAGAGATCAATTCATTTTCATTGAGGAGCTGCCACAAATATTTTTGTACCTATGGACTTTTAGTATAATCCTACATCCCCACAGCACATTCACGTGTATTATGTTGTAGCTCAGCTGTGCGCCATTCTCGATAATATCTTGTGTTACATACCTTCAATTAGTCTGATTGTGCCTTCCAGTGAAAGCTACAGAACTACAGTGTAATCTGTTCAGTAAAATGAGTTACAAATAGACTGTCCCTGACGCCCTCTGACCATCCCCCTCCTGCTCAAACTAGGTTTGGTAGACTCCTCCTCAACCTGGAGCTCGTGGACACGTGGAGACACCGTTATCCGATGGATAGGACCTATTCATGCTTCTCCTCGACACACGGCTCCATGTCGCGGATTGATCTAATACTAGTTTCCCGTACCCTCCTCCCCATCTTGGGAGACATGGGGTTTAACCCCCGAGTCCTCTCTGACCATGCCTCCTATTGGATAGAGCTCCGCACCGAGTCCCCCCCTCCTCATACAATTGGAGACTCAATCCTTTTTGGTTATCGGTCGTCCCTGACCTAGAGGAGGCCGGCGCCGAATGGGATCTCTTTTTTCAGACCAATAGAGATACTGCACCCTTTGAAGTTGTCTGGGACTCCTTTAAATCCCATGCCCGTATGTTTCTATCCCAGCGGATATCTTGCTATAGGAAGGCCTCGTCTCGGGTGGTCGAACAGGCTGAGAAGTCCTTGGCCGAGGCGGAGCGGACGTTTATTTCCACTTCTTCCCCGTCCACGGCTGATGTGTTAAAATTGCATTCCCGGATGGTGAGTGGCCTTCTTTTTGAAAAGGCAGAAAGGAAGATATTCTATAGCAAACAGAGGGCATACGAGTGTGGAGAACGTGCGGGACAACTCCTGGCCTATTTGGCCCATCTGGATCACAGACCCCCTACGGTGGTTTCCCTCCGCAGCGCTGATGGAGTGCTACTCACTGATCCGGATGAGGTGGTTGGGGAGTTCCGCTCCTTCTTTGCATCGTTGTACTCCTCTGGGGCTGCAGTTCCGGGGGGGGGAGTCCGCTGCGCTGCTGGCTGACATAGAGCTGCCCGTGCTTTCGAGCTCCCATGTAGAGACCCTGGAGGCCCCTATTACGACGGACGAAATAGCGCGGGCGATCTCCCTACTTAGTTCCTCCAAGGCGCCGGGCTCGGACGGTCTCCCCCTTGAATTCTTTGTGACATAAAGTGAATCCCTAGTACCTAGGCTCCACGAACTGTTCTCGCACATTTTTCAATCAGGCTCCCTACCCGCCTCTATGACTGAGGCATATATAGTACTTATCCCCAAACCCGGTAAAAATCTAGAACTCCCTGAATCCTACCGTCCCATATCCCTTCTCCAGCTGGACATCAAGATCCTGGCCAAGATCCTGGCACTACGTTTAAATGAAGTGATCCTTACGCTAATTCACCCTGACCAGGTTGGTTTTATGCCTGCTAAAAATGCGGCATACAATCTGCGTAGACTCCACATGAATTTGCAGGCTGAGCATGACCAAATGGGTTCTAGAGTTGTGGTGTCCTTAGACGCCGCAAAGGCATTCGATTCAGTAGAGTGAAACTATTTATGGGAATACTGGCGCGCTTCGGATTCGGGCCCAATTTTATCAAGTGGATCAATCTTCTGTATCAGAACCCGTGTGCCAGGGTCTTGGTCAATGGTCGGATTTCTGCCCCTTTTCCCCTTTCCAGGGGCACTAGACAGGGGTGCCCCCTTTCCCCACTACTATATGCCCTGGCGGTGGATCCATTGGCCTCTTCCCTCAGGAATCACCCAGGCGTCGGGGGCCTCAGTCAGGGGGACTTGGTGGAAACAGTCAGTCTGTACGCAGACGATATGCTTCTGTACCTGGCTGACTCGGGCCACTCCCTGCAAACTGCGCTTGCGGTTATTGAAAATTTTGGTCGCCACTCTGGCCTGAGGATCAATTGGGACAAATCCCAGATCCTCCCCATTGATGTGAGTGTACCCTCCAAGATCCAGGCATCTTCCCCTCTCCTTAGGCCTCGTACAGACGACCGGATCTATCCGCTGGGATTTATCAGCGGATCAGTTCCAGCGGACAAATCCGGTCGTCTGTCCGCGGAGATTCGTCCGGCCGATCGATTTCAAGCGAATAAAAATTTCTTAGCATGCTAAGAAATCTATCCGCTGGGAACCTGTTCGCCGGACAGATTCGTTGGTTAGTACACAATATCCACGGATAAAAACCTTGCGCATGCTCAGACAAAATGAGGGGATGGGAGCGCTCGTTCAGGTAAAACTCTTGTTTGTTTGTGACATGGCACATTCGTCATTTTAAATATCTAGTGTGTCGTTTATTGCCTCCTTTTTTTTAAAGCGTTCTCTTGCTAGAATAAACCCGTTCTCTTGCTGATGCTATCTAGCCAGATGTTGTAGCTTTCTTTAGGTCCTCCACATATATATATTTATGTTATGTTATTTTTAGTTAATGTTGATCTTATATTTTTTTTTTTTTTTATTGTTGGCAAGTTATGTCAACCTTGTTTTTTGGTGCCCTTTTTTTTTTTTTTTTTTTTATTGTTTGGCAAGTTATGTCAACCTTGTTTTTTGGGGTCCTTTATTTTTTATTTTTTTTATTGTTTGGCAAGTTATGTCAACCTTGTTTTTTGGGGTCCTTTTTTTTTTTTTATTGTTTGGCAAGTTATGTCAACCTTGTTTTTTGGGGTCCTTTATTTATTTATTTTTTTATTGTTTGGCAAGTTATGTCAACCTTGTTTTTTGGGGTCCTTTGTTTTTATTTTTTTTATTGTTTGGCAAGTTATGTCAACATTGTTTTTGTGCGTGTGTTTTTTCCTTTTTTTTTATGGTTTACCAAGTTGGTACACCAAATGCCCCCCCCCCCCCCCAAGGAGTTTGTGTCCTTTGTAAATGACACATATTCTTTTTTTAAATGTTTCATGCCTAATCACCACAGTATTAAAACACAATAGACAAGGTTTTTACGTAAATCAAAAAGCCATTTATTTTGGCCAAACAAAAAAGTTACATTAACTAGAACGGCAGCACTTGATCAGATAGCAATATACATGCAGACTTGTGTTCCAGACTGCACAGGCAACATAGTCAAGGACAAAATGGGAAACCTTGAGGAGCACATACCGAAAATAATATAAAGAACCACCAAACCAAAAAACAGAAGCAGCAGCAAGTGAGCCAATGGAGCCCAAGCTGTGGTAGTCCAAAAAAAAACCCAGTTTTTGGGTGAATCATCTGGAAGGCCGGGAATCACCTTCTCCTCTTCTTTGAAACCTTCCTTTCAGGCTGCATTGCAGCGGAACTTGCACGGACCCGTCCACGGCCCCTTGCAGGTGGGGATGATGTGGCAGCAGGAGGAGGTCGCAGGTGTTGGGCAGGATAGGCCGGGTCACTGAGCTCAGTCTCGCTGGTTAGCCTGCCCCGGTGCACCCACCAAAGGACCTGATTTATCATATCCTTGGCCATCCTTCTTTGCTCCTCCCCCACTTGGCTCATTTCATGTGTGACGTAGGCGCTGTATGCCTCAGTGGGGTTGAGGGGGGCCCTCATTAAGGCACTTGCCTCCCTGATCATCTCCAGGCTTGCGTCCTCAACTTGAATCCTGCGCCTCCTTAGGCCTGGTTCCCTCACCTGGAGGGGAGGGACTTGGCTCGTGGTTCTGAGCCTGGGCCTGGGGACCTGCTGACTTGTACTGGGCCCAGCCTCCTCCTGGCTGCCACTGACCCCTTCCGCCTGGCTGACATGGACCTCATCATTAGGAGCTGCCACCTCCTGGCTGGTCTGTTCTTCCTGTGTCAAAAAAAGGGACATGTTGTATTATTTAGCACAATCAAATCACACCCATTTTCATGCTCTAGACTGGTTTGCTTTTCCTTCCTTTAAACTTGAACAGACTCTCCTTCTGACCCCTGCACTTGGCATCCCTGACCCCTATTTTTATGCCCACGACTTATCTTTTACATTTTTATTTTGGGATTACAATATCAACTCCATAAACAAACAATAATTAGCAGCCCAGAAATATGTTGCAAACTACTCTACCTCAGAAGTGTAGACTCGCATATCTGGCTCCATGTCAGCCAGCCCCTCACCAGACTCTGCAGGGGTGTGGGGATCCCTGGAAGTTCCGCTGCAAGGAAGGCTGGAAGGAAGGCTTGAAGGAAGACTTGACATTGATTCCCGGCCCATTTGATCACCCAAAAACTGGAGCTCCTTGTAGTACCACAGACTGGGCTCCGTTGACTCACTTGCTGCTGCTCCTGATCTTTGTTCATGTAGTTCTCTATATGTTTTTCGGAAGACGCTCCTCAGGTTAGCGATTTTATCCTTGACTATGTTGCCTGTGCAGGCAGGAATCCATCTCTGCATATATGTTGCTAGCTCATCAAGTGCTGCCGTTCGTAGGTTTCTTTTATAATACTGCGGGTGTTTTGAATCCCACAGTATGGGCATTTCCCGATACCTGTGGATGAGCCGTGTAATATTTTCTGGTCCTACTATATGGTCCATCGTTTTCTTTTTTTTGGGTACGTTTTTTCTAGATTCACACTATAAAATAAAAATAAAAATAGCGTTAAAAAAGGCTCAGCATTCACATTGTCAGAATATGTGGCCAAAGATTTTCCAGCTACTATACAAACACAGTGTCTCCTGCAGCTAAAATGCTGGCCAGCTCTGCCCCATTGTTGTTCCAAAAACTGATTTTACATGCAGACACTTTGGTTCCATTTCTCAAAATACGTGGGAACTATAACTATCCCCAATTAGTAATAATTCGAGCATTCATCAAGGCACTATTTCATGTCTAGCTAGCATGCCCCTCAGCATTGCTGACATATAAATACACTTCCTAATTACCTCTGTCCAACCAACACAGAACAATACTTGCATGATCAGAATACACCAAGCAAAAATTAAAAAGAGGTAGAGCATTCTTCACATCTAGATTTAGTGATGTGTCAAAGCATTTGGAGAACAAAATACCATTTTCGTCCACAAGATAGAACAGAATGTAAAAAATGTAATTTTGGAGTGCAGCACAGAGATGGACAATATGCGGCAAAGGATGATGATCATCGAACAGAATTACAAAAATAAACCCCCAACCCTTTTAAATTTTATACTCACCAATACGCCAAAATTTGAAAATGCACACACAGTGTGGCAACATGTGCTATCTGCCATCACAGAATATCGATTAGCTGTGCTTTGTGGGTCCAACCCCCTCCTCGATTCTCAAGTAGTTTTCGAGGAAGGGTTTGCTCCCACAAAACACAGACATTGATCACCCATGATGGCAGATAGCACATGTGGCCATTTGTCTGTGTTACTAGGTAGAAGAAGTGACATTTGGCGAATTACAATGTGTGCATCTTCAAATTTTGGCGTGTTCCGGTGTGAAATCACAACATGACTGTTCTTGTGAATAGTGAAAAGTTACACATTTCTAAGTTACATTGTTTTTACATGTTAGCCTCTGTAATAAAAAATATTTGTTGCAAATCAACAAACCAAAAAAAATATAAGTTTTAACCATTTTAAAGCCCAAAAAAAATCTAGAAGAAAAATTTATTTATTTTTAGAAAAAAAAAAAATACCAAAAAAAAAAAAAAAATGTTGGCCAAATAAGGCATGTTTACCTCAAAACCTCCCAAAATTGGAGAATAATGAACAAGCTGGAAATAAAACTTCTTACAGCTAAATCTGGAAAATGAGTGGCTTTATTCTTTCTATGCTCAATACCCAGTTTGTAGATGAGTGAATAATGTGCAATTGTGGTTATTTACTAAAACCTTGGACCAAAATTTGGCACTAGAAGTGCACTAGTTATTTGTATAACCAGGAAGACAGATAAAAAGAGAAAAAGCAAGAATGACAAACAACTGTATAAAGTCCAATGGTCAAATTATTTATTATTTCAGTGAATATCTCTTTCTTTTGGGGGCCGAATTAGAAAGAAATATGATCTGGCATAGCAATGGCCCCCCGACCCATGAAGTACTCAACATATTTGTCGCGTACCTCACGAGCAGATTGGGTGGCCAAGCCAGCGCGACCAGTGTCCAGCCCAGGAAGGGTATCTGAGGGTAGTCCTGCCTCAGCACCGATGTTGGGTAGGTACGCCTGGGAGTGCCTGCGTAGAAAGTTGTGCAAAATGCAGCAGGCAAAAACAACGGGGTTCAATTTATATTCCGCCAGGTGTATCGCTGTCTGGAACAGGCGAAACCGGCTGGCGAGTATCCCAAAGGCATTCTCGACTACCCTCCGAGCTCTGGCCAGCCGAAAATTGAACACCCTCCTCTCTGAGGTGAGGGTCCTCTGGGGAAAAGGCTGCATGAGGTGAGCTCCAAGCCCAAAAGCTTTGTCCGCTAAAAAAACAAACGGAAGTCCTTCAACATTGTCTTCACCCGGTGGCAGTGCCAGTCCACCAGCTTGGAGACACCTGTAGAATTCAGTCCGCGCGAAAACTCCCCCATCAGACAGCCGGCCGTTCTTCCCCACGTCCACAAACAAAAATTCGTAATGTGCCGACACTACCGCCATCAACACGATACTATGAAAACCTTTATAGTTGAAATAGTATGACCCCGAACGGGGTGGCGGCACTATGCGGACGTGTTTCCCATCTATTGCTCCACCGCAGTTCGGAAAATCACAACGCTGGGCAAATTGGGAAGCCACAGTCTGCCATTCCTGTGGCGTGGAGGGAAGCTGTGGGGACAACCAAAATATAAATTATTAGTACTTTGGCACATAAACATTGCAAACACAATACAAAAACCATCATTGTGCAACATCAACAACAGGATTCACATTTCCTACAAACATTGTGGAGTGAGTATTTCTGTACAAAAATATAGGCCCACTTAATTATCAGACTCCACACCCCTCTGATGATAGAGCAAGAAACATTTTTCAGTGGGGAGGGGGGGGCAGAACTACAATGGAGTAGCAAAAAAATAAAAAAAAATAATGGCTAGGTGTGTTTGGCCCTAGGATAGCATGCTGGACAGGTTTATAGTGGGTAAGGTCAAAATATGCAGGTAGTACAAAAAATGAACATGGAAAGGTTAACAACATGCATGGGGAGAAAAGGGAACATTCAACACACAGCATATTACAATCTCATGGTTATTAGGGAAAAATATAAGATATTAGACTTTCACACACATTTTTGGAAGACAAATTGTGATGTTAAAATGAGGCAACTTACCTTAAGATACTCCTCCTGCAGAACTTTGATGATGGCAGAACACGTCTCCGGTATGATGACCCCAAGCGCCTGGAGAGAGATGCCTGTCGAGAACTTGAGGTCCTGCAGGCTCCTCCCAGTCGCCAGGTACCGCAACGTGGCAATAAGCCTCTGCTCGGCCGTGATGGCTCACAGTGTCCTGCCTCATGATATAGGGGGACAGAAGATCCAGCAGACGGTGGAAAACGGGGTCCGTCATACGGAGAAAATTCCGAAAGTCATCAGGATTATTCTCCTGGATTTCCCTAAGCAGAGGCATATGAGAGAACTGGTCACGCTCGCGCAACCAATTCTTGGCCCAGGAACTCCTCCTCCCCCTGTTCCTGGCCAAACTACTGGATCGATGAGCATATCCAGAAGCAATCCCATAACCAGCACCAATTCGCGAAAATTGATGCTGCTGCTCCATCATGGCTTCAAACCGGCCGGCTGGTCAGTCAAGAACACACTCCAACAGAAAGCACAATCAAATCCAGCACTACCTGCAAAGAATGCGCGGCAAACAAATACGAGCGGACAGGACGCCACTGACAAAGCAGAAACGACCTGAAAGCCTGTATCTGATTGCCAACTACGATCCCGCAAGCACATGCACTGAACCCGAGAATACTACCTGTTAAAACGCGGAGACTGAAAAGCGCGAATCGGCTCTAACCAAACATTCACTAGCACACGGGAACACGGAACTAGCAAAAGCGGAACAGAGGGCGGCGCCGTTGACTTTGGTCTTTCCCTTTATAGTGACGTCGTACGTGGTTTACGTGCCCGCGTTCTGGTCCGAGGGGATTTTGATCCGCTGGTGTGTACAAGCCAGCGGACCAACAGATAAATCAGCATATCCGCTGATAAAAGTCAGCGGATAAATCCCAGCGGATAGATCCAGTGGTGTGTACGTGGCCTTAGAGTTAGTTTCCTGAAATATCTTGGGATCCAGATCTCTAGATCTCCCGAGGACTTTGTCCGCCTGAACGTAGAGCCACTGATGGCGTTCCTAAAGTCCAAGACACAAGTTTGGGCCAGGTTGCCCCTGGGTGTAATGGGCCGAGTGAACTTAATTAAGATGGTTCTCCTCCCCAAATTCCTGTACGTACTGTGGCATTCCCCCGTCTATCTCCCTCTCAAGATTTTTAAGGTCATTGACTCAATCCTCAATTCGTTCGTGTGGGGCCCCTCTAGACATAAGCTCTCCTGGCAGGTATTAAAAAACCCCACTGAACTGGGTGGAGCTGCGTTGCCCGACTTTAACTTTTATTATCTGGCGGCACAACTGTCCCACTTCTTTTATTTTGACAAGCACGATCGGGTTCGCTACCTCACCCTGCTGTGCTCCCACCATGCTCCCGGGCTCACTCACCCTTTCCAGGTCCTCTTTAGGAACCTGGGGGGTGCTTGGACGCTGGGTAGCCGCAAGGGCCTGCTCTACCATCACTGTAAGATCTGGGAGGTGGTGGGTCGAAAATTGAAGACACCGGCCACTCACTCTTATACCCCCCTATGGGACAACCCAGGTTTGAGTGAATTGCTCTCCATTCCAGACCAGGTTTTCTGGCTCGACCGGGGAGTGAGGTA
Organism: Rana temporaria; assembly: GCF_905171775.1. Classification (NCBI taxonomy): domain Eukaryota; kingdom Metazoa; phylum Chordata; class Amphibia; order Anura; family Ranidae; genus Rana; species Rana temporaria. The sequence goes on from NC_053496.1 coordinate 147,657,935, forward strand.
CCTATCCGACGTATACCACGGTTCTATTTTGAAATCGTTCCAACAGCTTAAAGATGACTTTGGCTTGCCCAACTCCATGCACTTCCGCTACCTCCAGCTCTGACACGCCCTCCATGCCCAGTTTGGGGATACACCCCCGGGCGTTGAACAACTTGAAGTGCTTCGCACCATAATGGGACGGGACTCCCGCAAGCTAATCTCGATCCTCTACAACTCCCTTCTTCGGCCCTATGCCGTTGTTTTGGCCTATAAACTTAAAGACCGCTGGTCCGGGGATGTGGGGGAGCTGGAGGATGATGAGTGGGAGGATGCTTTGGACGCCACTAAGAAGGTCTCGCCTAAACTGTCGGATCGTCTTACCCACCTCTATATTTTACATAGGTCGTACTTGACCCCCACCCGCCTGGCCAAATACAACCCGGGGTACAGCTCACTGTGCCCCAGATGTGACGGTGCCTCCAGCACCTTTTTTCACCTCATGTGGTCTTGCCCGGTCATACAGAGCTACTGGTCACAGATTGTGAAATTTATACATGACGAGATGGGGTCTCCCCTGACACTGTGCCCCAAGCAATGTTTACTGGGGGTGTTCCCGGACCCAGACTCGGACAAATACCACAAAATATTCCTCCAGGAGTCGCTATTTACGGCAAGATTATTGATAGCTCGTAAGTGGCTTCGAGCCTCACCCCCATCTATCCAGGAGTGGATAGTTGCGGTTAATTCGGTGTTACCGTATAAGAAGGAGATCTACGCTCATAGAGGGTGCCCGGTCAAATATGACAAGGTGTGGGATGACTGGGTGGAGAAGGCTGCTACCTGCAATGCCCTGCCCGATTGAGCACGTTGACCCTCCCCCCTGGTCCACATGTGAACCATGGTTGAGTGCCTGACTGGTTTCTTGCTCTTTTTTAGTCTCTATATTCTCATGACTGCCTGGCGATTTTGTGATGTTAACTGCACTGTACTTCCAATGTTCACTGTATGCATTGACTCCTGTATTTTCCCTTTCTCACTTGCACGTGATGTATTTTCATGCATTCTGTATGTCCTTTATTCTTTCAAATAAAACACCAAGTTGTTTGTAAAAAAATAAAAAATGAGTTACAAATGAGTTGCATACGGCGCAGTAGTGAGTAAAAACTAGGTTATATGTCTTCTCTTCATTCTGGGCCAGATTCACGTAGATCCGCTCGATCTACCTGATTTAAGATCTGCTCCCGCAAGTTTGCGAGGCAAGTGGGTTATTCACAAACCACTTACCTCCAAACTTGCGGCGGCGGATCGCAAAACCCCCGGCGGAATTCAAATTCCGCGGCTAGGGGGAGTGTACTATTTAAATCAGGTGCGTTCCCGCGCCGTTTAAATGCGCATGCGCCGTCCATGAAATTTCCCGGCGTGCATTGCTCCCACTGACGTCTCTAGGACGTCAGTGGTTTCGACACTTACGTAAACGACGTCCATCCATATTCGAGAACGACTTAAGCAAACGACGTTAAAAAATTCAAATTCGACGCGGGAACGCCGGCTATACTTAACATTGGCTGCGCATCATAGAAGCAGGGGTAAGTATACGCCGGGAAAGCAGCTACGGAAACGACGTAAGAACACTACGTCGGGTCCGCGTACGTTCGTGAATTTGCGTATCTCGCTGATTTACATATTATTCAACGTAAATCAGCGGGAACGCCCCCGGCGCCATTTTCAAATTGAAAATAAGATCCGACAGTGTAACACAGTGTAACACTGTCGGATCTTAGCCATATCTATGCGTACCTGATTCTATGAATCAGACGCATAGATAGGACCAGTTTAAGTCAGAGATACGATGGTGTATCAGGAGATACACCATCGTATCTCTTTGTGAATCTGGCCCTCTGAGTTTCTCTCCTAAGCCTTGTACACACAATCAGATTATTGGACACATTTTCGTCAGTTTTTTTGTTTTTACTCGAACATTGTATGTTCAACCGTTTGTCGAAATACGAACGTTACGGGCCGTTTGTGCCAAATTCCAGTGGCGCGTCACGGCCCATAATTCACTGCGGCATCGCAGTGCATTGGTGGCTGATGATTGGCCAAGCATGCACTATAACCCGCATGCTTGGCCAATCACAGCGGAGAGAAAACGGAGAGCCATAATTGGCCAAAGCCAGGGGGTTTAGAACACGCCCCACACTATAAAAGGCCGCCTGCAGGTTGGCCTTGTGTAGTGTGTTGCGGCGGTGGTTTGAGACAGAGAGAGTGTCATTTTCTCCTAGGTAGATAGAGCAGGAAGGCTAGTCAGTTAAAGTTACAGTGTGTAGAGGATATATATGCATCCCAGGTGTTGTACATATTTATACACTGTATAGTTTAGCTAGATCAGCTATTCCTAATTTACTGGCAGGCAGGTGATTGTGCTAGCTGCAGTATTCTCACATGGTGTATTGCCTGTGTCCTCTGCAGTGTGCACCATAAAGCTACGTGGTGTGTGTGTACTGCCTTTGTCCTCTGTAGTTTGCACCTAAAGCTACTTGGTGTGTACTGCCTGTGTCCTCAGTAGTTTGCACCTAAAGCTACTTGGTGTGTACTGCCCGTGTTCTCTGCAGTTTGCACCTAAAGCTATGTAGTGTGTGTACTGCCTTTGTCCTCTGCAGTTTGCATCTAAAGCTACTTGGTGTGTACTGCTCGTGTCCTCTGCAGTTTGCACCTAAAGCTATGAGGTGTGTGTACTAGAAAAAAAGGCAAGGAGAGAGGCGCCTCTGGGTGTAATAGCTTTAAAACAGTTTAATAATTAAAATCAGACACATGTGGTTATTACACTCACATTTGAGCAGTAAAGAGCAGGCATGTAAGGGTTTCTTTAGGCAAGGTGAGCTGTCATCCGAGGAGGGGAGTTCCTTTTCCAGTCAGAGGGAGCGCTGTGCGGGAGGTCACTGCTTCATCAGAAGGAGGGCATCCATGGGGATGGAGATGGTTCTCAACCCGAGGTCTGGAGCGCACGTGGAGGGCTGGCGAGGGTGGATGACGTCACTAGTATGCGACGCGTTTCAGAGTCTTAAAGCAGCTGGTGGATTGGCTGCTTACACTCCTTTCTCAAGCATGCTTGAGATGGCTTCCGATCCGATCCACGCGGAATTCATCCGCAGTGACGTGTCGCGCCGTCACCGCGATGATGACGCGGCGACGAGCGCAACGCTGGAAGGTAAGTACTTCCACGCATGCGTCGAATCATTACGACGCATGCGAGGGAGGGGAGCGGACAGATTGATCCGGTGAGTCTGTACAGACCACCGGATCAATCCGCTGGAATCGATTCAAGCGGATAAATTTCTTAGCATGCTAAGAAATTTATATCCGCTTGAAATCGACCCGGCCGAGAAATCTCCGTGGATAAATATCCGCTAGGCCATACAGACGACCGGATTTATCCGCTGGAACTGATCCGCGGATCAATTCCAGTGGATAGATCCGGTGGTGTGTACGAGGCCTAGGAGTTGTAAATATATTTATAAACTGTATAGCTTAGCTAGATCTGTTATTAGTATTTGTCAGGCAGGAGATTGTGCTTGATGCAGTGCTCTAACGTGTTGTATTGCCTGCATTAGGATTTAGCTTAAACATAGTACCTAAACATAGTACTCCCTGTTAGTCAACGTGTGCTATTTAATTGCACATACAAGCATTACCTGTTACTGAACGTGTGCTATTTATTTGCACAGAAACGCAGTCACTGTTAATGCAAGTGGGCTATTGAATTGCACAGAAACGCAGTGGCTCGTACTGTGTGCGTGCTGTTTAATAGCAACTAAACGCAGTTGGTGTCACTGCGCGTGTGCTGTTACATAGCACCTGAACGCAGTTGGTGTCACTGCGCGTGTGCTGTTACATAGCACCTGAACACAGTTGGTGTCACTGCGCGTGTGCTGTTACATAGCACCTGAACGCAGTTGTTGTCACTGCGTGTGTGCTGTTACATAGCACCTGAACGCAGTTGGTGTCACTACACGTTTGCTGTTACATAGAACCTGAACGCAGTTGTTGTCACTGCGTGTGTGCTGTTACATAGCACCTGAATGCAGTTGGTGTCACTGCACGTTTGCTGTTACATAGCACCTGAACGCAGTTGGTGTCACTGCGTGTTTGCTGTTTCATAGCACCTGAACGCAGTTGTTGTCACTGCGCGTGTGCTGTTTCATAGCACCTGAACGCAGTTGTTGTCACTGCGCGTGTGCTGTTTCATAGCACCTGAATGCAGTTGTTGTCACTGCGCGTGTGCTGTTACATAGCACCTGAACGCAGTTGGTGTCTCTGCACGTTTGCTGTTACATAGTACCTGAACGCAGTTGGTGTCACTGCACATTTGCTGTTTCATAGCACCTGAACGCAGTTGGTGTCACTGCGCGTGTGCTGTTTCATAGCACCTGAACGCAGTTGGTGTCACTGCACGTTTGCTGTTACATAGCACCTGAACGCAGTTGGTGTCACTGCACGTTTGCTGTTTCATATCACCTGAACGCAGTTGTTGTCACTGCGCGTGTGCTGTTTCATAGCACCTGAACGCAGTTGTTGTCACTGCACGTTTGCTGTTACGTAGCACCTGAACGCAGTTGGTGTCACTGCACGTTTGCTGTTTCATAGCACCTGAACGCAGTGGTTGTAACTGCGCGTGTGCTGTTTCATAGCACCTGAACGCAGTTGGTGTCACTGCACGTTTGCTGTTTCATAGCACCTGAACGCAGTTGTTGTCACTGCACGTGTGCTGTTACATAGCACCTGAACGCAGTTGGTGTCTCTGCACGTTTCCTGTTACATAGCACCTGAACGCAGTTGGTGTCACTGCACGTTTGCCGTTACATAGCACCTGAACGCAGTTGGTGTCACTGCACGTTTGCTGTTTCATAGCACCTGAACGCAGTTGTTGTCACTGCGTGTGTGCTGTTTCATAGCACCTGAAAGCAGTTGGTGTCACTGCACGTTTGCTGTTTCATAGCACCTGAACGCAGTTGGTGTCTCTGCACGTTTGCTGTTACATAGTACCTGAACGCAGTTGGTATCACTGCACATTTGCTGTTTCATAGCACCTGAACGCAGTTGTTGTCACTGCGCGTGTGCTGTTACATAGCACCTGAACGCAGTTGGTGTCACTGCGCGTGTGCTGTTACATAGCACCTGAACACAGTTGGTGTCACTGCGCGTGTGCTGTTACATAGCACCTGAACGCAGTTGTTGTCACTGCGTGTGTGCTGTTACATAGCACCTGAACGCAGTTGGTGTCACTACACGTTTGCTGTTACATAGAACCTGAACGCAGTTGTTGTCACTGCGTGTGTGCTGTTACATAGCACCTGAACGCAGTTGGTGTCACTGCACGTTTGCTGTTACATAGCACCTGAACGCAGTTGGTGTCACTGCGTGTTTGCTGTTTCATAGCACCTGAACGCAGTTGTTGTCACTGCGCGTGTGCTGTTTCATAGCACCTGAACGCAGTTGTTGTCACTGCGCGTGTGCTGTTTCATAGCACCTGAACGCAGTTGGTGTCTCTGCACGTTTGCTGTTACATAGTACCTGAACGCAGTTGGTGTCACTGCACATTTGCTGTTTCATAGCACCTGAACGCAGTTGGTGTCACTGCGCGTGTGCTTTTTCATAGCACCTGAACGCAGTTGGTGTCACTGCACGTTTGCTGTTACATAGCACCTGAACGCAGTTGGTGTCACTGCACGTTTGCTGTTTCATATCACCTGAACGCAGTTGTTGTCACTGCGCGTGTGCTGTTTCATAGCACCTGAACGCAGTTGTTGTCACTGCACGTTTGCTGTTACGTAGCACCTGAACGCAGTTGGTGTCACTGCACGTTTGCTGTTTCATAGCACCTGAACGCAGTGGTTGTAACTGCGCGTGTGCTGTTTCATAGCACCTGAACGCAGTTGGTGTCACTGCACGTTTGCTGTTTCATAGCACCTGAACGCAGTTGTTGTCACTGCACGTGTGCTGTTACATAGCACCTGAATGCAGTTGGTGTCTCTGCACGTTTCCTGTTACATAGCACCTGAACGCAGTTGGTGTCACTGCACGTTTGCTGTTACATAGCACCTGAACGCAGTTGGTGTCACTGCACGTTTGCTGTTTCATAGCACCTGAACGCAGTTGTTGTCACTGCGTGTGTGCTGTTTCATAGCACCTGAAAGCAGTTGGTGTCACTGCACGTTTGCTGTTTCATAGCACCTGAACGCAGTTGTTGTCACTGCGTGTGTGCTGTTACAAAGCACCTGAACGCAGTTGGTGTCTCTGCACGTTTGCTGTTACATAGTACCTGAACGCAGTTGGTATCACTGCACATTTGCTGTTTCATAGCACCTGAACGCAGTTGTTGTCACTGCGCGTGTGCTGTTTCATAGCTCCTAAACGCAATTGGTGTCACTGCACGTTTGCTGTTTCATAGCACCTGAACGCAGTTGTTGTCACTGCGCATGTGCTGTTACATAGCACCTGAACGCAGTTGTTGTCACTGCGCGTGTGCTGTTACATAGCACCTGAACGCAGTTAGTGTCACTGCACGTTTGCTGTTTCATAGCACCTGAACGCAGTTGTTGTCACTGCGCGTGTGCTGTTACATGGCACCTGAACGCAGTTGGTGTCACTGCACGTTTGTTGTTTCATAGCACCTGAACACAGTTGTTATCACTGCGCATGTGCTGTTACATAGCACCTGAATGCAGTTGGTGTCACTGCACGTTTGCTGTTACATAGCACCTGAACGCAGTTGGTGTCACTGCACGTTTGCTGTTACATAGCACCTAAACGCAGTTGTTGTCACTGCACGTGTGCTGTTTCATAGCACCTGAACGCAGTTGTTGTCACTGCGCGTGTGCTGTTACATAGCACCTGAACGCAGTTGGTGTCACTGCACGTTTGCTGTTTCATAGCACCTGAACGCAGTTGTTGTCACTGCGCGTGTGCTGTTTCATAACACCTGAACGCAGTTGTTGTCACTGCGCGTGTGCTGTTACATAGCACCTGAACGCAGTTGGTGTCGCTGCACGTTTCCGGTTTCATAGCACCTGAATGCAGTTGTTGTCACTGCGCGTGTGCTGTTACATAGCACCTGAACGCAGTTGGTGTCACTGCACGTTTGCTGTTTCATAGCACCTGAACGTAGTTGTTTTCACTGCGCGTGTGCTGTTTCATAGCACCTGAACGTAGTTGGTGTCACTGCGCGTGTGCTGTTTCATAGCACCTGAACGCAGTTATTGTCACTGCGCGTGTGCTGTTTCATAGCACCTGAACGCAGTTGGTGTCACTGCACGTTTGCTGTTTCATAGCACCTGAACGCAGTTGTTGTCACTGCACGTGTGCTGTTACATAGCACCTGAACGCAGTTGGTGTCACTGCACATTTGCTGTTTCATAGCACCTGAACGCAGTTGGTGTCACTGCGCGTGTGCTGTTTCATAGCACCTGAACGCAGTTGGTGTCACTGCACGTTTGCTGTTTCATAGCACCTGAACGCAGTTGGTGTCACTGCACGTTTGCTGTTTCATAGCACCTGAACGCAGTTGTTGTCACTGCGCGTGTGCTGTTTCATAGCACCTGAACGCAGTTGGTGTCACTGCACGTTTGCTGTTACGTAGCACCTGAACGCAGTTGGTGTCACTGCACGTTTGCTGTTTCATAGCACCTGAACGCAGTGGTTGTAACTGCGCGTGTGCTGTTTCATAGCACCTGAACGCAGTTGGTGTCACTGCACGTTTGCTGTTTCATAGCACCTGAACGCAGTTGTTGTCACTGCACGTGTGCTGTTACATAGCACCTGAACGCAGTTGGTGTCTCTGCACGTTTCCTGTTACATAGCACCTGAACGCAGTTGGTGTCACTGCACGTTTGCTGTTACATAGCACCTGAACGCAGTTGGTGTCACTGCACGTTTGCTGTTTCATAGCACCTGAATGCAGTTGTTGTCACTGCGTGTGTGCTGTTTCATAGCACCTGAAAGCAGTTGGTGTCACTGCACGTTTGCTGTTTCATAGCACCTGAGCGCAGTTGTTGTCACTGCGCGTGTGCTGTTACAAAGCACCTGAACGCAGTTGGTGTCTCTGCACGTTTGCTGTTACATAGTACCTGAACGCAGTTGGTATCACTGCACATTTGCTGTTTCATAGCACCTGAACGCAGTTGTTGTCACTGCGCGTGTGCTGTTTCATAGCTCCTGAACGCAATTGGTGTCACTGCACGTTTGCTGTTTCATAGCACCTGAACGCAGTTGTTGTCACTGCGCGTGTGCTGTTACATAGCACCTGAACGCAGTTGTTGTCACTGCGCGTGTGCTGTTACATAGCACCTGAACGCAGTTAGTGTCACTGCACGTTTGCTGTTTCATAGCACCTGAACGCAGTTGTTGTCACTGCGCGTGTGCTGTTACATGGCACCTGAACGCAGTTGGTGTCACTGCACGTTTGTTGTTTCATAGCACCTGAACACAGTTGTTATCACTGCGCGTGTGCTGTTACATAGCACCTGAATGCAGTTGGTGTCACTGCACGTTTGCTGTTACATAGCACCTGAACGCAGTTGGTGTCACTGCACGTTTGCTGTTACATAGCACCTGAACGCAGTTGGTGTCACTGCACGTTTGCTGTTTCATAGCACCTGAACGCAGTTGTTGTCACTGCGCGTTTGCTGTTTCATAGCACCTGAACGCAGTTGTTGTCACTGCGCGTGTGCTGTTACATAGCACCTGAACGCAGTTGGTGTCACTGCACGTTTGCTGTTTCATAGCACCTGAACGTAGTTGTTTTCACTGCGCGTGTGCTGTTTCATAGCACCTGAACGCAGTTGTTGTCACTGCGCGTGTGCTGTTTCATAGCACCTGAACGCAGTTGGTGTCACTGCACGTTTGCTGTTTCATAGCACCTGAACGCAGTTGTTGTCACTGTGCGTGTGCTGTTACATAGCACCTGAACGCAGTTGGTGTCACTGCACGTTTGCTGTTTCATAGCACCTGAACGTAGTTGTTTTCACTGCGCGTGTGCTGTTTCATAGCACCTGAACGCAGTTGTTGTCACTGCACCTGTGCTGTTTCATAGCACCTGAATGCAGTTGTTGTCACTGTGCGTGTGCTGTTACATAGCACCTGAAAGCACTGCTTTCACTGCACGTTTGCTGTTTCATAGCACCTGAACGCAGTTGTTGTCACTGCACGTGTTGTTTCATAACACCTGAACGCAGTTGTTGTCACTGCGCGTGTGCTGTTACATAGCACCTGAACGCAGTTGGTGTCACTGCACGTTTGCTGTTTCATAGCACTTGAACGCAGTTGTTGTCACTGCACATGTGCTGTTACATAGCACCTGAACGCAGTTGGTGTCACTGCACTTTTGCTGTTACATAGCACCTGAACGCAGTTGTGTCGCTGCACGTTTGCTGTTTCATAGCACCTAAACGCAGTTGTTGTCACTGCACGTGTGCTGTTTCATAGCACCTGAACGCAGTTGTTGTCACTGTGCATGTGCTGTTAAATAGCACCTGAACGCAGTTGGTGTCACTGCACGTTTGCTGTTTCATAGCACCTGAACGCAGTTGTTGTCACTGCACGTGTGCTGTTACATAGCACCTGAACGCAGATGGTGTCACTGCACGTTTGCTGTTACATAGCACCTGAACACAGTTGGTGTCACTGCACGTTTGCTGTTACATAGCACCTGAACGCAGTTGGTGTCACTGCACGTTTGCTGTTACATAGCACCTGAACGCAGTTGCTGTCACTGCACGTTTGCTGTTTCATAGCACCTGAACGCAGTTGTTGTCACTGCGTGTGTGCTGTTTCATAGCACCTGAACGCAGTTGGTGTCACTGCGCGTGTGCTGTTACATAGCACCTGAACGCAGTTGGTGTCACTGCACGTTTGTTGTTTCATAGCACCTGAACACAGTTGTTGTCACTGCGCGTGTGCTGTTACATAGCACCTGAACGCAGTTGGTGTCACTGCACGTTTGCTGTTACATAGCACCTGAACACAGTTGGTGTCACTGGACATTTGCTGTTACATAGCACCTGAACGCAGTTGGTGTCACTGCACGTTTGCTGTTACATAGCACCTTAACACAGTTGTTGTCACTGCACGTGTGCTGTTTCATAGCACCTGAACGCAGTTGTTGTCACTGCGCGTGTGCTGTTACATAGCACCTGAACGCAGTTGGTGTCACTGCACGTTTGCTGTTTCATAACACCTGAACGCAGTTGTTGTCACTGCGCATGTGTTGTTACATAGCACCTGAACGCAGTTGGTGTCACTGCACGTTTGCTGTTTCATAGCACCTGAACGTAGTTGTTTTCACTGCGCGTGTGCTGTTTCATAGCACCTGAACGCAGTTGTTGTCACTGCACGTGTGCTGTTTCATAGCACCTGAACGCAGTTGTTGTCACTGTGCGTGTGCTGTTACATAGCACCTGAAAGCAGTTGGTGTCACTGCACGTTTGCTGTTTCATAGCACCTGAACGCAGTTGTTGTCACTGCGCGTGTTCTGTTTCATAACACCTGAACGCAGTTGTTGTCATTGCGCGTGTGCTGTTACATAGCACCTGAACGCAGTTGGTGTCACTGCACGTTTGCTGTTTCATAGCACCTGAACGCAGTTGTTGTCACTGCGCGCGTGCTGTTACATAGCACCTGAACGCAGTTGGTGTCACTGCACGTTTGCTGTTTCATAGCACCTGAACGCAGTTGTTGTCACTGCACATGTGCTGTTACATAGCACCTGAACGCAGTTGGTGTCACTGCACTTTTGCTGTTACATAGCACCTGAACGCAGTTGTGTCGCTGCACGTTTGCTGTTTCATAGCACCTAAACGCAGTTGTTGTCACTGCACGTGTGCTGTTTCATAGCACCTGAACGCAGTTGTTGTCACTGCGCATGTGCTGTTAAATAGCACCTGAACGCAGTTGGTGTCACTGCACGTTTGCTGTTTCATAGCACCTGAACGCAGTTGTTGTCACTGCACGTGTGCTGTTACATAGCACCTGAACACAGATGGTGTCACTGCACGTTTGCTGTTACATAGCACCTGAACACAGTTGGTGTCACTGCACGTTTGCTGTTACATAGCACCTGAACGCAGTTGGTGTCACTGCACGTTTGCTGTTACATAGCACCTGAACGCAGTTGGTGTCACTGCACGTTTGCTGTTTCATAGCACCTGAACGCAGTTGTTGTCACTGCGCGTGTGCTGTTTCATAGCACCTGAACGCAGTTGGTGTCACTGCGCGTGTGCTGTTACATAGCACCTGAACGCATTTGGTGTCACTGCACGTTTGTTGTTTCATAGCACCTGAACACAGTTGTTGTCACTGCGCGTGTGCTGTTACATAGCACCTGAACGCAGTTGGTGTCACTGCACGTTTGCTGTTACATAGCACCTGAACACAGTTGGTGTCACTGGACATTTGCTGTTACATAGCACCTGAACGCAGTTGGTGTCACTGCACGTTTGCTGTTACATAGCACCTTAACACAGTTGTTGTCACTGCACGTGTGCTGTTTCATAGCACCTGAACGCAGTTGTTGTCACTGCGCGTGTGCTGTTACATAGCACCTGAACGCAGTTGGTGTCACTGCACGTTTGCTGTTTCATAACACCTGAACGCAGTTGTTGTCACTGCGCATGTGTTGTTACATAGCACCTGAACGCAGTTGGTGTCACTGCACGTTTGCTGTTTCATAGCACCTGAACGTAGTTGTTTTCACTGCGCGTGTGCTGTTTCATAGCACCTGAACGCAGTTGTTGTCACTGCACGTGTGCTGTTTCATAGCACCTGAACGCAGTTGTTGTCACTGTGCGTGTGCTGTTACATAGCACCTGAAAGCAGTTGGTGTCACTGCACTTTTGCTGTTACATAGCACCTGAACGCAGTTGGTGTCACTGCACGTTTGCTGTTACATAGCACCTGAACACAGTTGGTGTCACTGCACGTTTGCTGTTACATAGCACCTGAACGCAGTTGGTGTCACTGCACGTTTGCTGTTACATAGCACCTGAACGCAGTTGGTGTCACTGCACGTTTGCTGTTTCATAGCACCTGAACGCAGTTGTTGTCACTGCGTGTGTGCTGTTTCATAGCACCTGAACGCAGTTGGTGTCACTGCACGTTTGCTGTTACATAGCACCTGAACGCAGTTGGTGTCACTGCACGTTTGCTGTTTCATAGCACCTGAACGCAGTTGTTGTCACTGCGCGTGTGCTGTTTCATAGCACCTGAACGCAGTTGGTGTCACTGCACGTTTGCTGTTACATAGCACCTGAACGCAGTTGGTGTCACTGCACGTTTGCTGTTTCATAGCACCTGAACGCAGTTGTTGTCACTGCGCGTGTGTTGTTTCATAGCTCCTAAACGCAATTGGTGTCACTGCACGTTTGCTGTTTCATAGCACCTGAACGCAGTTGTTGTCACTGCGCATGTGCTGTTACATAGCACCTGAACGCAGTTGTTGTCACTGCGCGTGTGCTGTTACATAGCACCTGAACGCAGTTGGTGTCACTGCACGTTTGCTGTTTCATAGCACCTGAACGCAGTTGTTGTCACTGCGCGTGTGCTGTTACATGGCACCTGAACGCAGTTGGTGTCACTGCACGTTTGTTGTTTCATAGCACCTGAACACAGTTGTTATCACTGCGCATGTGCTGTTACATAGCACCTGAATGCAGTTGGTGTCACTGCACGTTTGCTGTTACATAGCACCTGAACGCAGTTGGTGTCACTGCACGTTTGCTGTTACATAGCACCTAAACGCAGTTGTTGTCACTGCACGTGTGCTGTTTCATAGCACCTGAATGCAGTTGTTGTCACTGCGTGTGTGCTGTTACATAGCACCTGAACGCAGTTGGTGTCACTACACGTTTGCTGTTTCATAGCACCTGAACGCAGTTGTTGTCACTGCGCGTGTGCTGTTTCATAACACCTGAACGCAGTTGTTGTCACTGCGCGTGTGCTGTTACATAGCACCTGAACGCAGTTGGTGTCGCTGCACGTTTCCTGTTTCATAGCACCTGAATGCAGTTGTTGTCACTGTGCGTGTGCTGTTACATAGCACCTGAAAGCACTGCTTTCACTGCACGTTTGCTGTTTCATAGCACCTGAACGCAGTTGTTGTCACTGCACGTGTTCTGTTTCATAACACCTGAACGCAGTTGTTGTCACTGCGCGTGTGCTGTTACATAGCACCTGAACGCAGTTGGTGTCACTGCACGTTTGCTGTTTCATAGCACTTGAACGCAGTTGTTGTCACTGCACATGTGCTGTTACATAGCACCTGAACGCAGTTGGTGTCACTGCACTTTTGCTGTTACATAGCACCTGAACGCAGTTGTGTCGCTGCACGTTTGCTGTTTCATAGCACCTAAACGCAGTTGTTGTCACTGCACGTGTGCTGTTTCATAGCACCTGAACGCAGTTGTTGTCACTGTGCATGTGCTGTTAAATAGCACCTGAACGCAGTTGGTGTCACTGCACGTTTGCTGTTTCATAGCACCTGAACGCAGATGGTGTCACTGCACGTTTGCTGTTACATAGCACCTGAACACAGTTGGTGTCACTGCACGTTTGCTGTTACATAGCACCTGAACGCAGTTGGTGTCACTGCACGTTTGCTGTTACATAGCACCTGAACGCAGTTGCTGTCACTGCACGTTTGCTGTTTCATAGCACCTGAACGCAGTTGTTGTCACTGCGTGTGTGCTGTTTCATAGCACCTGAACGCAGTTGGTGTCACTGCGCGTGTGCTGTTACATAGCACCTGAACGCAGTTGGTGTCACTGCACGTTTGTTGTTTCATAGCACCTGAACACAGTTGTTGTCACTGCGCGTGTGCTGTTACATAGCACCTGAACGCAGTTGGTGTCACTGCACGTTTGCTGTTACATAGCACCTGAACACAGTTGGTGTCACTGGACATTTGCTGTTACATAGCACCTGAACGCAGTTGGTGTCACTGCACGTTTGCTGTTACATAGCACCTTAACACAGTTGTTGTCACTGCACGTGTGCTGTTTCATAGCACCTGAACGCAGTTGTTGTCACTGCGCGTGTGCTGTTACATAGCACCTGAACGCAGTTGGTGTCACTGCACGTTTGCTGTTTCATAACACCTGAACGCAGTTGTTGTCACTGCGCATGTGTTGTTACATAGCACCTGAACGCAGTTGGTGTCACTGCACGTTTGCTGTTTCATAGCACCTGAACGTAGTTGTTTTCACTGCGCGTGTGCTGTTTCATAGCACCTGAACGCAGTTGTTGTCACTGCGCGTGTGCTGTTTCATAGCACCTGAACGCAGTTGTTGTCACTGTGCGTGTGCTGTTACATAGCACCTGAAAGCAGTTGGTGTCACTGCACGTTTGCTGTTTCATAGCACCTGAACGCAGTTGTTGTCACTGCGCGTGTTCTGTTTCATAACACCTGAACGCAGTTGTTGTCATTGCGCGTGTGCTGTTACATAGCACCTGAACGCAGTTGGTGTCACTGCACGTTTGCTGTTTCATAGCACCTGAACGCAGTTGGTGTCACTGCACGTTTGCTGTTTCATAGCACCTGAACGCAGTTGTTGTCACTGCGCGTGTGCTGTTTCATAGCACCTGAACGCAGTTGGTGTCACTGCGCGTGTGCTGTTACATAGCACCTGAACGCATTTGGTGTCACTGCACGTTTGTTGTTTCATAGCACCTGAACACAGTTGTTGTCACTGCGCGTGTGCTGTTACATAGCACCTGAACGCAGTTGGTGTCACTGCACGTTTGCTGTTACATAGCACCTGAACACAGTTGGTGTCACTGGACATTTGCTGTTACATAGCACCTGAACGCAGTTGGTGTCACTGCACGTTTGCTGTTACATAGCACCTTAACACAGTTGTTGTCACTGCACGTGTGCTGTTTCATAGCACCTGAACGCAGTTGTTGTCACTGCGCGTGTGCTGTTACATAGCACCTGAACGCAGTTGGTGTCACTGCACGTTTGCTGTTTCATAACACCTGAACGCAGTTGTTGTCACTGCGCATGTGTTGTTACATAGCACCTGAACGCAGTTGGTGTCACTGCACGTTTGCTGTTTCATAGCACCTGAACGTAGTTGTTTTCACTGCGCGTGTGCTGTTTCATAGCACCTGAACGCAGTTGTTGTCACTGCACGTGTGCTGTTTCATAGCACCTGAACGCAGTTGTTGTCACTGTGCGTGTGCTGTTACATAGCACCTGAAAGCAGTTGGTGTCACTGCACTTTTGCTGTTACATAGCACCTGAACGCAGTTGGTGTCACTGCACGTTTGCTGTTACATAGCACCTGAACACAGTTGGTGTCACTGCACGTTTGCTGTTACATAGCACCTGAACGCAGTTGGTGTCACTGCACGTTTGCTGTTACATAGCACCTGAACGCAGTTGGTGTCACTGCACGTTTGCTGTTTCATAGCACCTGAACGCAGTTGTTGTCACTGCGTGTGTGCTGTTTCATAGCACCTGAACGCAGTTGGTGTCACTGCACGTTTGCTGTTACATAGCACCTGAACGCAGTTGGTGTCACTGCACGTTTGCTGTTTCATAGCACCTGAACGCAGTTGTTGTCACTGCGCGTGTGCTGTTTCATAGCACCTGAACGCAGTTGGTGTCACTGCACGTTTGCTGTTACATAGCACCTGAACGCAGTTGGTGTCACTGCACGTTTGCTGTTTCATAGCACCTGAACGCAGTTGTTGTCACTGCGCGTGTGCTGTTTCATAGCTCCTAAACGCAATTGGTGTCACTGCACGTTTGCTGTTTCATAGCACCTGAACGCAGTTGTTGTCACTGCGCATGTGCTGTTACATAGCACCTGAACGCAGTTGTTGTCACTGCGCGTGTGCTGTTACATAGCACCTGAACGCAGTTAGTGTCACTGCACGTTTGCTGTTTCATAGCACCTGAACGCAGTTGTTGTCACTGCGCGTGTGCTGTTACATGGCACCTGAACGCAGTTGGTGTCACTGCACGTTTGTTGTTTCATAGCACCTGAACACAGTTGTTATCACTGCGCATGTGCTGTTACATAGCACCTGAATGCAGTTGGTGTCACTGCACGTTTGCTGTTACATAGCACCTGAACGCAGTTGGTGTCACTGCACGTTTGCTGTTACATAGCACCTAAACGCAGTTGTTGTCACTGCACGTGTGCTGTTTCATAGCACCTGAATGCAGTTGTTGTCACTGCGTGTGTGCTGTTACATAGCACCTGAACGCAGTTGGTGTCACTGCACGTTTGCTGTTTCATAGCACCTGAACGCAGTTGTTGTCACTGCGCGTGTGCTGTTTCATAACACCTGAACGCAGTTGTTGTCACTGCGCGTGTGCTGTTACATAGCACCTGAACGCAGTTGGTGTCGCTGCACGTTTCCTGTTTCATAGCACCTGAATGCAGTTGTTGTCACTGCGCGTGTGCTGTTACATAGCACCTGAACGCAGTCGGTGTCACTGCACGTTTGCTGTTTCATAGCACCTGAACGTAGTTGTTTTCACTGCGCGTGTGCTGTTTCATAGCACCTGAACGTAGTTGGTGTCACTGCGCGTGTGCTGTTTCATAGCACCTGAACGCAGTTGTTGTCACTGCGCGTGTGCTGTTTCATAGCACCTGAACGCAGTTGGTGTCACTGCACGTTTGCTGTTTCTTAGCACCTGAACGCAGTTGTTGTCACTGCACGTGTGCTGTTACATAGCACCTGAACGCAGTTGGTGTCACTGCACATTTGCTGTTTCATAGCACCTGAACGCAGTTGGTGTCACTGCGCGTGTGCTGTTTCATAGCACCTGAACGCAGTTGGTGTCACTGCACGTTTGCTGTTTCATAGCACCTGAACGCAGTTGGTGTCACTGCACGTTTGCTGTTTCATATCACCTGAACGCAGTTGTTGTCACTGCGCGTGTGCTGTTTCATAGCACCTGAACGCAGTTGTTGTCACTGCACGTTTGCTGTTACGTAGCACCTGAACGCAGTTGGTGTCACTGCACGTTTGCTGTTTCATAGCACCTGAACGCAGTGGTTGTAACTGCGCGTGTGCTGTTACATAGCACCTGAACGCAGTTGGTGTCACTGCACGTTTGCTGTTTCATAGCACCTGAACGCAGTTGTTGTCACTGCACGTGTGCTGTTACATAGCACCTGAACGCAGTTGGTGTCTCTGCACGTTTCCTGTTACATAGCACCTGAACGCAGTTGGTGTCACTGCACGTTTGCTGTTACATAGCACCTGAACGCAGTTGGTGTCACTGCACGTTTGCTGTTTCATAGCACCTGAACGCAGTTGTTGTCACTGCGTGTGTGCTGTTTCATAGCACCTGAAAGCAGTTGGTGTCACTGGACATTTGCTGTTACATAGCACCTGAACGCAGTTGGTGTCACTGCACGTTTGCTGTTACATAGCACCTTAACACAGTTGTTGTCACTGCACGTGTGCTGTTTCATAGCACCTGAACGCAGTTGTTGTCACTGCGCGTGTGCTGTTACATAGCACCTGAACGCAGTTGGTGTCACTGCACGTTTGCTGTTTCATAACACCTGAACGCAGTTGTTGTCACTGCGCATGTGTTGTTACATAGCACCTGAACGCAGTTGGTGTCACTGCACGTTTGCTGTTTCATAGCACCTGAACGTAGTTGTTTTCACTGCGCGTGTGCTGTTTCATAGCACCTGAACGCAGTTGTTGTCACTGCACGTGTGCTGTTTCATAGCACCTGAACGCAGTTGTTGTCACTGCACGTTTGCTGTTACATAGCACCTGAACGCAGTTGCTGTCACTGCACGTTTGCTGTTTCATAGCACCTGAACGCAGTTGTTGTCACTGCGTGTGTGCTGTTTCATAGCACCTGAACGCAGTTGGTGTCACTGCGCGTGTGCTGTTACATAGCACCTGAACGCAGTTGGTGTCACTGCACGTTTGTTGTTTCATAGCACCTGAACACAGTTGTTGTCACTGCGCGTGTGCTGTTACATAGCACCTGAACGCAGTTGGTGTCACTGCACGTTTGCTGTTACATAGCACCTGAACACAGTTGGTGTCACTGGACAGTTGCTGTTACATAGCACCTGAACGCAGTTGGTGTCACTGCACGTTTGCTGTTACATAGCACCTTAACACAGTTGTTGTCACTGCACGTGTGCTGTTTCATAGCACCTGAACGCAGTTGTTGTCACTGCGCGTGTGCTGTTACATAGCACCTGAACGCAGTTGGTGTCACTGCACGTTTGCTGTTTCATAACACCTGAACGCAGTTGTTGTCACTGCGCATGTGTTGTTACATAGCACCTGAACGCAGTTGGTGTCACTGCACGTTTGCTGTTTCATAGCACCTGAACGTAGTTGTTTTCACTGCGCGTGTGCTGTTTCATAGCACCTGAACGCAGTTGTTGTCACTGCACGTGTGCTGTTTCATAGCACCTGAACGCAGTTGTTGTCACTGCGCGTGTGCTGTTTCATAGCACCTGAAAGCAGTTGGTGTCACTGCACGTTTGCTGTTTCATAGCACCTGAACGCAGTTGTTGTCACTGCGCGTGTTCTGTTTCATAACACCTGAACGCAGTTGTTGTCATTGCGCGTGTGCTGTTACATAGCACCTGAACGCAGTTGGTGTCACTGCACGTTTGCTGTTTCATAGCACCTGAACGCAGTTGGTGTCACTGCACGTTTGCTGTTTCATAGCACCTGAACGCAGTTGTTGTCACTGCGCGTGTGCTGTTTCATAGCAACTGAACGCAGTTGGTGTCACTGCGCGTGTGCTGTTACATAGCACCTGAACGCATTTGGTGTCACTGCACGTTTGTTGTTTCATAGCACCTGAACACAGTTGTTGTCACTGCGCGTGTGCTGTTACATAGCACCTGAACGCAGTTGGTGTCACTGCACGTTTGCTGTTACATAGCACCTGAACACAGTTGGTGTCACTGGACATTTGCTGTTACATAGCACCTGAACGCAGTTGGTGTCACTGCACGTTTGCTGTTACATAGCACCTTAACACAGTTGTTGTCACTGCACGTGTGCTGTTTCATAGCACCTGAACGCAGTTGTTGTCACTGCGCGTGTGCTGTTACATAGCACCTGAACGCAGTTGGTGTCACTGCACGTTTGCTGTTTCATAACACCTGAACGCAGTTGTTGTCACTGCGCATGTGTTGTTACATAGCACCTGAACGCAGTTGGTGTCACTGCACGTTTGCTGTTTCATAGCACCTGAACGTAGTTGTTTTCACTGCGCGTGTGCTGTTTCATAGCACCTGAACGCAGTTGTTGTCACTGCACGTGTGCTGTTTCATAGCACCTGAACGCAGTTGTTGTCACTGTGCGTGTGCTGTTACATAGCACCTGAAAGCAGTTGGTGTCACTGCACTTTTGCTGTTACATAGCACCTGAACGCAGTTGGTGTCACTGCACGTTTGCTGTTACATAGCACCTGAACACAGTTGGTGTCACTGCACGTTTGCTGTTACATAGCACCTGAACGCAGTTGGTGTCACTGCACGTTTGCTGTTACATAGCACCTGAACGCAGTTGGTGTCACTGCACGTTTGCTGTTTCATAGCACCTGAACGCAGTTGTTGTCACTGCGTGTGTGCTGTTTCATAGCACCTGAACGCAGTTGGTGTCACTGCACGTTTGCTGTTACATAGCACCTGAACGCAGTTGGTGTCACTGCACGTTTGCTGTTTCATAGCACCTGAACGCAGTTGTTGTCACTGCGCGTGTGCTGTTTCATAGCACCTGAACGCAGTTGGTGTCACTGCACGTTTGCTGTTACATAGCACCTGAACGCAGTTGGTGTCACTGCACGTTTGCTGTTTCATAGCACCTGAACGCAGTTGTTGTCACTGCGCGTGTGCTGTTTCATAGCTCCTAAACGCAATTGGTGTCACTGCACGTTTGCTGTTTCATAGCACCTGAACGCAGTTGTTGTCACTGCGCATGTGCTGTTACATAGCACCTGAACGCAGTTGTTGTCACTGCGCGTGTGCTGTTACATAGCACCTGAACGCAGTTAGTGTCACTGCACGTTTGCTGTTTCATAGCACCTGAACGCAGTTGTTGTCACTGCGCGTGTGCTGTTACATGGCACCTGAACGCAGTTGGTGTCACTGCACGTTTGTTGTTTCATAGCACCTGAACACAGTTGTTATCACTGCGCATGTGCTGTTACATAGCACCTGAATGCAGTTGGTGTCACTGCACGTTTGCTGTTACATAGCACCTGAACGCAGTTGGTGTCACTGCACGTTTGCTGTTACATAGCACCTAAACGCAGTTGTTGTCACTGCACGTGTGCTGTTTCATAGCACCTGAATGCAGTTGTTGTCACTGCGTGTGTGCTGTTACATAGCACCTGAACGCAGTTGGTGTCACTACACGTTTGCTGTTTCATAGCACCTGAACGCAGTTGTTGTCACTGCGCGTGTGCTGTTTCATAGCACCTGAACGCAGTTGTTGTCACTGCGCGTGTGCTGTTACATAGCACCTGAACGCAGTTGGTGTCGCTGCACGTTTCCTGTTTCATAGCACCTGAATGCAGTTGTTGTCACTGCGCGTGTGCTGTTACATAGCACCTGAACGCAGTCGGTGTCACTGCACGTTTGCTGTTTCATAGCACCTGAACGTAGTTGTTTTCACTGCGCGTGTGCTGTTTCATAGCACCTGAACGTAGTTGGTGTCACTGCGCGTGTGCTGTTTCATAGCACCTGAACGCAGTTATTGTCACTGCGCGTGTGCTGTTTCATAGCACCTGAACGCAGTTGGTGTCACTGCACGTTTGCTGTTTCTTAGCACCTGAACGCAGTTGTTGTCACTGCACGTGTGCTGTTACATAGCACCTGAACGCAGTTGGTGTCACTGCACATTTGCTGTTTCATAGCACCTGAACGCAGTTGGTGTCACTGCGCGTGTGCTGTTTCATAGCACCTGAACGCAGTTGGTGTCACTGCACGTTTGCTGTTTCATAGCACCTGAACGCAGTTGGTGTCACTGCACGTTTGCTGTTTCATATCACCTGAACGCAGTTGTTGTCACTGCGCGTGTGCTGTTTCATAGCACCTGAACGCAGTTGTTGTCACTGCACGTTTGTTGTTACGTAGCACCTGAACGCAGTTGGTGTCACTGCACGTTTGCTGTTTCATAGCACCTGAACGCAGTGGTTGTAACTGCGCGTGTGCTGTTTCATAGCACCTGAACGCAGTTGGTGTCACTGCACGTTTGCTGTTTCATAGCACCTGAACGCAGTTGTTGTCACTGCACGTGTGCTGTTACATAGCACCTGAACGCAGTTGGTGTCACTGCACGTTTGCTGTTACATAGCACCTGAACGCAGTTGGTGTCACTGCACGTTTGCTGTTACATAGCACCTGAACGCAGTTGGTGTCACTGCACGTTTGCTGTTTCATAGCACCTGAACGCAGTTGTTGTCACTGCGTGTGTGCTGTTTCATAGCACCTGAAAGCAGTTGGTGTCACTGGACATTTGCTGTTACATAGCACCTGAACGCAGTTGGTGTCACTGCACGTTTGCTGTTACATAGCACCTTAACACAGTTGTTGTCACTGCACGTGTGCTGTTTCATAGCACCTGAACGCAGTTGTTGTCACTGCGCGTGTGCTGTTACATAGCACCTGAACGCAGTTGGTGTCACTGCACGTTTGCTGTTTCATAGCACCTGAACGCAGTTGTTGTCACTGCGCATGTGTTGTTACATAGCACCTGAACGCAGTTGGTGTCACTGCACGTTTGCTGTTTCATAGCACCTGAACGTAGTTGTTTTCACTGCGCGTGTGCTGTTTCATAGCACCTGAACGCAGTTGTTGTCACTGCACGTGTGCTGTTTCATAGCACCTGAACGCAGTTGTTGTCACTGTGCGTGTGCTGTTACATAGCACCTGAAAGCAGTTGGTGTCACTGCACTTTTGCTGTTACATAGCACCTGAACGCAGTTGGTGTCACTGCACGTTTGCTGTTACATAGCACCTGAACACAGTTGGTGTCACTGCACGTTTGCTGTTACATAGCACCTGAACGCAGTTGGTGTCACTGCACGTTTGCTGTTACATAGCACCTGAACGCAGTTGGTGTCACTGCACGTTTGCTGTTTCATAGCACCTGAACGCAGTTGTTGTCACTGCGTGTGTGCTGTTTCATAGCACCTGAACGCAGTTGGTGTCACTGCACGTTTGCTGTTACATAGCACCTGAACGCAGTTGGTGTCACTGCACGTTTGCTGTTTCATAGCACCTGAACGCAGTTGTTGTCACTGCGCGTGTGCTGTTTCATAGCACCTGAACGCAGTTGGTGTCACTGCACGTTTGCTGTTACATAGCACCTGAACGCAGTTGGTGTCACTGCACGTTTGCTGTTTCATAGCACCTGAACGCAGTTGTTGTCACTGCGCGTTTGCTGTTTCATAGCACCTGAACGCAGTTGTTGTCACTGCGCGTGTGCTGTTTCATAGCACCTGAACGCAGTTGTTGTCACTGCGCGTTTGCTGTTTCATAGCACCTGAACGCAGTTGTTGTCACTGCGCGTGTGCTGTTACATAGCACCTGAATGCAGTTGGTGTCACTGCACGTTTGCTGTTTCATAGCACCTGAACGTAGTTGTTTTCACTGCGCGTGTGCTGTTTCATAGCACCTGAACGCAGTTGTTGTCACTGCGCGTGTGCTGTTTCATAGCACCTGAACGCAGTTGGTGTCACTGCACGTTTGCTGTTTCATAGCACCTGAACGCAGTTGTTGTCACTGTGCGTGTGCTGTTACATAGCACCTGAACGCAGTTGGTGTCACTGCACGTTTGCTGTTTCATAGCACCTGAACGTAGTTGTTTTCACTGCACGTGTGCTGTTTCATAGCACCTGAACGCAGTTGTTGTCACTGCACCTGTGCTGTTTCATAGCACCTGAATGCAGTTGTTGTCACTGTACGTGTGCTGTTACATAGCACCTGAAAGCACTGCTTTCACTGCACGTTTGCTGTTTCATAGCACCTGAACGCAGTTGTTGTCACTGCACGTTTGCTGTTACATAGCACCTTAACACAGTTGTTGTCACTGCACGTGTGCTGTTTCATAGCACCTGAACGCAGTTGTTGTCACTGCGCGTGTGCTGTTACATAGCACCTGAACGCAGTTGGTGTCACTGCACGTGTTCTGTTTCATAACACCTGAACGCAGTTGTTGTCACTGCGCATGTGTTGTTACATAGCACCTGAACGCAGTTGGTGTCACTGCACGTTTGCTGTTTCATAGCACCTGAACGTAGTTGTTTTCACTGCGCGTGTGCTGTTTCATAGCACCTGAACGCAGTTGTTGTCACTGCACGTGTGCTGTTTCATAGCACCTGAACGCAGTTGTTGTCACTGTGCGTGTGCTGTTACATAGCACCTGAAAGCAGTTGGTGTCACTGCACGTTTGCTGTTTCATAGCACCTGAACGCAGTTGTTGTCACTGCGCGTGTTCTGTTTCATAACACCTGAACGCAGTTGTTGTCACTGCGCGTGTGCTGTTACATAGCACCTGAACGCAGTTGGTGTCACTGCACGTTTGCTGTTTCATAGCACCTGAACGCAGTTGTTGTCACTGCGTGTGTGCTGTTTCATAGCACCTGAACGCAGTTGGTGTCACTGCGCGTGTGCTGTTACATAGCACCTGAACGCAGTTGGTGTCACTGCACGTTTGTTGTTTCATAGCACCTGAACACAGTTGTTGTCACTGCGCGTGTGCTGTTACATAGCACCTGAACGCAGTTGGTGTCACTGCACGTTTGCTGTTACATAGCACCTGAACACAGTTGGTGTCACTGGACATTTGCTGTTACATAGCACCTGAACGCAGTTGGTGTCACTGCACGTTTGCTGTTACATAGCACCTTAACACAGTTGTTGTCACTGCACGTGTGCTGTTTCATAGCACCTGAACGCAGTTGTTGTCACTGCGCGTGTGCTGTTACATAGCACCTGAACGCAGTTGGTGTCACTGCACGTTTGCTGTTTCATAACACCTGAACGCAGTTGTTGTCACTGCGCATGTGTTGTTACATAGCACCTGAACGCAGTTGGTGTCACTGCACGTTTGCTGTTTCATAGCACCTGAACGTAGTTGTTTTCACTGCGCGTGTGCTGTTTCATAGCACCTGAACGCAGTTGTTGTCACTGCACGTGTGCTGTTTCATAGCACCTGAACGCAGTTGTTGTCACTGTGCGTGTGCTGTTACATAGCACCTGAAAGCAGTTGGTGTCACTGCACGTTTGCTGTTTCATAGCACCTGAACGCAGTTGTTGTCACTGCGCGTGTTCTGTTTCATAACACCTGAACGCAGTTGTTGTCATTGCGCGTGTGCTGTTACATAGCACCTGAACGCAGTTGGTGTCACTGCACGTTTGCTGTTTCATAGCACCTGAACGCAGTTGTCACTGCGCGCGTGCTGTTACATAGCACCTGAACGCAGTTGGTTTCACTGCACGTTTGCTGTTTCATAGCACCTGAACGCAGTTGTTGTCACTGCACATGTGCTGTTACATAGCACCTGAACGCAGTTGGTGTCACTGCACTTTTGCTGTTACATAGCACCTAAACGCAGTTGTGTCGCTGCACGTTTGCTGTTTCATAGCACCTAAACGCAGTTGTTGTCACTGCACGTGTGCTGTTTCATAGCACCTGAACGCAGTTGTTGTCACTGCGCATGTGCTGTTAAATAGCACCTGAACGCAGTTGGTGTCACTGCACGTTTGCTGTTTCATAGCACCTGAACGCAGTTGTTGTCACTGCACGTGTGCTGTTACATAGCACCTGAACGCAGATGGTGTCACTGCACGTTTGCTGTTACATAGCACCTGAACACAGTTGGTGTCACTGCACGTTTGCTGTTACATAGCACCTGAACGCAGTTGGTGTCACTGCACGTTTGCTGTTACATAGCACCTGAACGCAGTTGGTGTCACTGCACGTTTGCTGTTTCATAGCACCTGAACGCAGTTGTTGTCACTGCGCGTGTGCTGTTTCATAGCACCTGAACGCAGTTGGTGTCACTGCGCGTGTGCTGTTACATAGCACCTGAACGCATTTGGTGTCACTGCACGTTTGTTGTTTCATAGCACCTGAACACAGTTGTTGTCACTGCGCGTGTGCTGTTACATAGCACCTGAACGCAGTTGGTGTCACTGCACGTTTGCTGTTACATAGCACCTGAACACAGTTGGTGTCACTGGACATTTGCTGTTACATAGCACCTGAACGCAGTTGGTGTCACTGCACGTTTGCTGTTACATAGCACCTTAACACAGTTGTTGTCACTGCACGTGTGCTGTTTCATAGCACCTGAACGCAGTTGTTGTCACTGCGCGTGG